>NC_061087.1:107088844-107091523 GCF_015104395.2 Macrobrachium nipponense | reverse complement strand
CATGTTTGTTGTGTGATACCGGATTGCTCCATATGTTTTTCCAGAGTCTCTTACTTGGTTCGGCTTTAGGAATTTCTTGGTGATTGTCTTCCCGTCTTAGTTGGCTGTATAGTCTTTTCTGGTTGGTTCAGATTAGTTTGTTCTGTTGGTATCCCTTATTCCTGTTCATGTACCGTTGGATCTTATGTGCTTTGGCCTTAAGCCTCTGTTTTACATCTTCTATTGTGTTATTATTATTATTATTATTATTATTGTTATTATTATTATTATTATTATTATTATTATTTATTATTATTATTATTATTATTATTATTATTATTATTATTATTATTATTATTATTATTTCGCTCATAGAAGCATGAGTCTTCAAATGGAGAAACAAATCCACAGTTATGTAAATGTACATATATCAAATTTAAAACTTTAAATATGTGCCCATTTACATAACCGTGGATTTGTTTCTCCATTATTTTTTTTTTTGGGGGGGGGGGCCGCTATCACAGTCCTCCAATCCGACTGGGGTTCCGGTTGCATCCTGTCTCCTTAGTAGTCCATCACTTTTCCTACTATGTGTGCGGTTTCTAGGACCACCCTCTTCCGCATGAGTCCTGGAGCTATTATTATTATTATTATTTTTATTATTGTTATTATTATTATTATTATATTATTATTATTATTATTATTATTACTATTATCATCATTATTATTACTACAAATAACAAACTTACCCATCTACGATGGATGATAAATACAGGTGCAGAAGTGAAAAATTTATATGTACTATTTGTTCAGTTCAACAATATTAAAATAAGGCTGATTTTTTTATACATACTACTACAGAAACCTCTTTGTACACAATATATCAGTTTTTCCACAACTTAATTTTAAGTTGGCAGAGTCAATTGCTCTGCTCATCGCCACATACAGTTGGCCATGCGTGAACATGGGTGGCGGCAGAAAACACACCAAACGATCCAAAGTCTGGCCCTGCGACTTGTTTGCAGTGAATGAGAAGGCCAGGTTGATGGGAAACTGCCTGCGCCGTAACTGGAACGGAATCTGGTTGTCTGAAGGCATCAGAGGAATCCGGGGGATGAACAGATGTTTGCTGGTGTGAGGGCCCATTGCTATCACTGCTTCGATGACGTGGGAGTTTAGCTCCATAATGGTGTACCTCGTTCCATTGCAATGTCCATTGGCAGGATCGAAATTCCGAAGCAACATTAACGGGCAGTACTTCTTCAACGTTCTTTTGTGCGCTGGCAGTCCTGATGGATTTAAGTTATTCAAAAAATCTTGCGGATATTGATGATAATTTTCATCTTCTATTGTGTCCGAGCTGAAATATTCGTGACTTTCTCCAGGGAAGTTGTACAGAAATCATGTATGAAAATTCGTAAAGTAATTAAGTCTACTGGAATAACAAGCCTCGTTTCACGGCCAGAAACAGCTCCGTTTCTGGGAATCCCTTCTCACCCCCACCCCCTACAAAGGAGGGGGGTAGGTTTGATGAAACCCCATTACAAACCGTCTTAGGGGTCCCCACCATAACCCTACCAAGTTTCATGCCCATCTGACCAGCCGTTTGGCCGTGATTGAATGACAGACGGACAGACAGACATTACGCCCATATGATAGCATGATTATTATTATTTGTTTTGTTAAAGAGGATGGCCGCATCAGTGGAATTGATTTTATAAATGGTCTTTTCAATTCTTCTTATTCTCTTCTAATTAGGGCTGATATTCGCTAATAGCTGGCCGATGTTCATACTCTGGTTAAGGTAATGTCTGATAAAAATACTAATTTATTGATAAGACAACAAAAGTGGCGTGTGGTCGCCGTAGAGTTTACAAATTCCAACGTTTCCAACCGTATCATCGGTCCATTTTCAAGTAAGGGTGAGCGTGAACTGATTGGAATAGCACCGAACGACCCCATTCCAATCAGTTCATGCTCACCTTTCCTTGAAAATGAACCGATGATACGGTTGGAAACGTTGGAACTTGTAAACTCTACGGCGACCATACACCACTTTTGTTGTCTCGTCCATAAATTAGTATTTTTATAAGATATTTCCTTAACCAGAGTATGAACATCGGCCAGCTATTAGCGAATATCAGCCCTGATGAGAAGAGAATAATAACAATTGAAAAGACCATATATAAAATCAATTCCACTGATGCTGCCATCCTCTTTAACAAAACATGTTTGAGAAAGGATCTCCTACCTTCATATTATTATTATTATTATTATTATTATTATTATTATTATTATTATTATTATTATTATTATTATTATTATTATAGAGGAAACTCTATATAAATTCATTGCAGCTGATGCAACAATAACATTGAACATTACATGTTTGAAGAGGGGTCTACTACCTATATATTATCATTATTGTTAATTAATAGGGGGTGAAATCCAGACCAAAAGCCAATGATTCTTCAGCTTCCCCCCCCCCCACCCCTGCCCCGCAGACCTACCAGTATATATGAGTAGATCCCACAAGCACCATCATTCTACTCTGATCCTTCTCTTTGATCATGCTCGATCGAAATCGAGAGAAACGTTAGCATTATCATTCATGTATATTAAACATTAGTGCATTGATTATCTTTACGAGTAAATCTCTATTGACATTACTCTCCACATTTCACTATCCCTATTATGCCT
>NC_061087.1:107056344-107086344 GCF_015104395.2 Macrobrachium nipponense | reverse complement strand
CCTCGTTCCTTCGAGTTTATTCCGGAAGGAATGTCATTCAATCTTCAGGTATTTTCATTACATTTCTGAGATCCCATTAAGGGGATACAGTAAGAACAAGGCGCGATCCGACCTTCAGCTTACTCGAGGCACGTGCTAAAACTAAGGTTCAATAGCGCATTGTTTCACCAACGATAATTAAAATAAATATGTTATATTTTATTAAAAAATAATTGTTCTGTGCTGTTTAACATGCAAATTATATTTTTACATTTTCATTCTAATCGATGAATCATAAATATCCTATCGTATTAATTCCTGTATCTTTACCTCGACGTAAAACACCTCTTCAAGACGTTTTTGCTGGCTTTTCCATTAGTTTGTAGGCAGAGAGAGAGAGAGAGAGAGAGAGAGAGAGAGAGAGAGAGAGAGAGAGAGAGAGAGAGGTGTCATTGCGGAAGTTATTTTCAATCTGTTTTTTAAACGTGTCTTTACATTTTAATGAGATCAGTACAAAATGGCAAAAGTAAATAACAAGACAATAGCAAATAAAATAATAATTACCTCGGAATTAACATCACAGACAATATTCACTTCCACCACAAAATTATTACAATCTTCAACTCCCGACCGCGTACTTACAATTACCTTCCAACAGCCTAAAACATCCTTAGTCCTGTGAGCAAATAAACATCTGGATTTGAGGCACGGAAGGCTAATGATAGCTGTTTATGACGTGACCTGCCGTTACGTCTAAAGGCTGAAATGAGATGCATTGCTGGCGTCTGGCAGAAGCGAGATAACAATAAAGCATTGGGGAGATTTGTGGTAATGATCTGCTAAGCTGGGGTAAGGAGTATTGTTGTTAGTTGTCGTGTAAGGCTTATTGACGAGGTCAGGAGGTATTGCTATGCGCCTTGTTAAGTATGGGAGCCGAGGTGTGTTTATCCTTGGTTTAAAGGCCACCAATGATGATTATGGGGGCTGTGAAGAATGATTACGTTTTTTGTTCAATGTTAGGATAACATTAGGTCCACTTTCTGAAGTTTAAGTCTCGGTAAATCCTTAAAAAAAATACACGTTGTTTTAAAGGACTCCCATGATGATTATGAAGACTGGAGAATAATCACGTATTTTGAAGATCCGTTTTCTTGTAAGTTTAAATTTTGGAATATTGTTGAAAATACACTTATGTTAGGTATGGAAAATAAGGTATGCTAGTTCTTGGCTTGAAGGATACAAATGGTTATTATGAAGACTATGAAGAACATTCGTGTCTTTGTAAGGATGTGGACCAAATTAGATAATTTTTCTTGAGTATATTGTTAAAAAACCTCCTCAAATCTTTTGCTTTCGCATAGACAGCAGTTCTCGTAAAGCTTGAGGATTTAAGTGTAATTTAAGAAATAATATATCAAAATTTACACTCAATAAAGTATGTTATTTTATCATTACTGATTTTAGCATGGCAAGATGCATCGTAAGTGAGTGGCACTTATCATACTGATGGAAAATAGGGCTCCATTTTTTATCTTATAAGATTACAGTTGCTCATTGATTATTACTGTTGCAAATAACACCATTACCTCCTGATACGTTTTGGCCCTTGAACTGATTAATAACATTGCCAAAAAAAGGAGAAAGAAAGTGTATAATTAAGACGTATATATTTGACCTCATTATCATATATTATAATACCCTATAATCCAGAGAGGAACATCTCATCATTTATGTAGAGAAAATTGTGTCTTCTGAACACCTCTCACCATCTTGGCGAGAAAAAGTATTGCTAATGACATGGAGAGGCCTTCATCTTTTCACAACCACTCCCCTTATGCTATTTATAGTCTTGGAAAGAAATGGGTTTATGCATATTATATTCGCTCGGCAATATTTTTTTTGTTTCTTGAAAGATAAATAGGAGACTTTTTATGTATAATAGTGCCTGCATTAACTATTAACTTACATATTACCTAAGGAGATGCATTTTTGGTACCCTTGAACATGCAGAGGCCCTGTAAACTTAATGAACAGAGAGTGTCAGAGATGACAGAGCTTCGGAGAACACGTGAAATCGCCTGGTGATGAAATAGCTGATAAAACAAGAGCCATAGATTATTATGGCTTTTTCTGAAGTAGACCAAATTGGACATCAATTCGAAGATATGAGAAATGAGAGGAAAGCTGGAGGTATAGAGGTTGTAGAGAACTGCATTGAGGAAAGACCAGAATAAATATTTTAGTACAAGTATTGTGATCAAAATGTACTTATCATGTTGATATAATTAAAACGTTTTCACTCTCAGTTACTTCCCTTACTTGTACAAGTAGCTGTCGTTCATATGTACCTTAGGTGAGAAATCTTTTAGCTTATAAAGTAGCTTAAGTAGCCTCAACTTGCGTTACTTCCCTTACTTATGAAAGTAGCTGCCATTTATAAATACTTTGGCTGTTTAACCTGGAGAGTGGCCAGTAAAAGTACCCACTTTACCCCACTTGGAAAGAGTAGCTAGTAAAATAACTACATACGCTAGTATTCTACTCTACTTCAAAAGAGCAGCTGGTAAAACTAGTCACTATACTCTACTTGAAAACAAAAGCTAGGAAAAACTGGTAACTTTGCTTCACTTGGAAACTAGTAAAAACAGACGCTCTTTTATTAATAACTGGCAGAATAAACAAAGTTACGTGAAGGGAGAGAGAGAGAGAGAGAGAGAGAGTTGGCAGATGAAGAGGCATAATCCTTAATAACCAAAGTTAAGATCCCACTTGCATTAAGCTTTGCGAGGTCAGGTTAAAGTTAAGCAGTAATCTCCTTCAGGAAATCAGCTTTGGCTGAAAGGTAATCCAGCCACACGGGTGATGCATGATTATGTTAAACACCCTAGATCCTTTTTACACAGGAGGATATAGCTTTGGGTAAATAAAAGCATTTAGTAAAAGGGTCTTTATGGATAATAACAGATGTTTTGTTCTAGATTTTTTTTTATTATTATTATTATTAGTCATTATTAATGCTCTCCAAAAGCATCTTTCTACGTTGAAATTGTTATATACAGATTCAAATTGTAGTTGATTTTATAAAGTGCAGCTCTCTTTCATTCAGTTTTCCAAACTTGATAAGTTGTGCAAAAATGCAGTGAAAAGTTATGTAAACAAAGTAAAACTAGATTGCTTCCAATGTTTATTCTTGACCACATTTCAGCAAAGAAGATTTTCGTCATTCAACTTCTAAAATTGTGGCTTATCGAAGACATTCAATTGCATATTTGTCAAAAAGATATTTATTATTAATTTTGTTAACTATCGCAGATTACTATTATGAAAATATGTACATAAAAATTATTTCCAGGAAAACTGTCTCCAATATGAACGAATGATTGTTTCAGTCATGAACACAGATGAAGTTGTTGTCGTAAAATATAGATAAGGTTTTTGCTGTACACGAAAAAAAAATAATTCTATTAATTAATATTTTCCAAATACAGATAAACAGCCATAAAACGTGGTCTTTCAAAACTTCAAAACTATAAGAGTAAATTGGAATTATCTTTTTATGTTCAAATTTCTCCGTGGTGAATTTATAACATATCAACTGTGATACTTTTTAACATAAATAAGTTAAAAATTACTATAACATAAACATAAAGATCAGGAATTAATCATTCGTGTACCATAATATTTTCTCGTTCTTAACCTTAATTTCTGTAAAGAAAGAAACCTTCTTTCATAGGATAGCATTATATTATTATTATTATTATTATTATTATTATTATTATTATTATTATTATTATTATTATTATTATTATTATTATTATTTTGGAAGGAGACCCTCTTTCAAACAGGTGTTATTGATAATAATTATTATCATTATTATTATTTTATCATTTTTCTTTCTATCACAGTCATCCTATTCAACTGGGTAGTTTTTACAGTGTTGGGTTCCGGGTTGCATCCTGCCTCCTTAAGAGTCCATCGCTTTTCTCACGATGTGTGCTGTATCTAGCAGCACCACTTCTGCATGAGTCCTGGAGCTACTTCAGCCTCTAGATTTTCCAGGTTTTTTTCAGGGGTCTTGGGATCGTGCAAGTGTCCCTATGATTAGGGTTTCTTTTCATCTCTGGCGTCCCATGGTATTCCGACATCAATGCGTGATACTTTCTTCTTGATTTTGTCAATCAACGTCACGTCTGGTCTATTGGCACTTTTCTTATTATTATTTTTTTTTTTTTTTTTTTTATTTTTTTTGTTTTTTTTTTTTTTTTTTTGCTCTATCACAGTCCTCCAATTCGACTGGGTGATATTTATAGTGTGGGGTTCCGGGTTGCATCCTGCCTCCTTAGGAGTCCATCACTCTTCTTACTATGTGTGCCGTTTCTAGGATCACACTCTTCTGCATGAGTCCTGGAGCTACTTCAGCCTCTAGTTTTCTAGATTCCTTTTCAGGGATCTTGGGATCGTGCCTAGTGCTCCTATGATTATGGGTACGATTTCCACTGGCATATCCCATATCCTTCTTATTTCTATTTTCAGATCTTGATACTTATCCAATTTTTCCCTCTCTTTCTCTTCAACTCTGGTGTCCCATGGTATTGCGACATCAAATGAGTGATACTTTCTTCTTGAATTTGTCAATCAACGTCACGTCTGGTCTGTTTGCACGTATCACCCTATCCGTTCTGATACCATAGTCCCAGAGGATCTTTGCCTGATCGTTTTCTATCACTCCTTCAGGTTGGTGCTCGTACCACTTATTACTGCAAGGTAGCTGATGTTTCTTGCACAGGCTCCAGTGGAGGGCTTTTGCCACTGAATCATGCCTCTTTTGTACTGGTTCAACTCTGGTGTCCCATGGTATTGCGACATCAATGAGTGATACTTTCTTCTTGAATTTGTCAATCAAACGTCACGTCTGGTCTGTTTGCACGTATCACCCTATCCGTTCTGATACCATAGTCCAGAGGATCTTTGCCTGATCGTTTCTATCACTCCTTCAGGTTGGTGCTCGTACCACTTATTACTGCAAGGTAGCTGATGTTCTTGCACAGGCTCCAGTGGAGGGCTTTTGCCACTGAATCATGCCTCTTTTTGTACTGGTTCTGTGCAAGTGCCGGGCATTCACTTGCTATGTGGTTTATGGTTTCATTTTTCGTATTGCACTTCCTACATATGGGAGAGATGTTATTTCCGTCTATCGTACTTTGAACATATCTGGTTCTTAGGGCCTGATCTTGTACGCTGTTATCATTCCTTCAGTTTCCTTCTTTAGCTCTCCCCTCTGTAGCCATTTGCCAATTGTCCTTGCTGGCTAGTTCTTTAGTCTGTCTCATGTATTGTCCGTGCATTGGTTTGTTGTGCCAGTCCTCTGTTCTTTCTGTCTTTCTCCTGTCTCTGTATATTTCTGGGTCTTCGTCTGCTTTTATTAGTCCTTCTTCCCAAGCACTCTTTAGCCACTCGTCTTCACTGGTTTTCAGATATTGCCCCAGTGCTCTGTTTTCGATGTTTGACGCAGTCCTCTATACTTAGTAGTCCTCTCCCTCCTTCCTTTCGTGTTATGTATAGTCTGTCCGTATTTGCTCTTGGGTGTTATTGCTGTGTATTGTCATATGTTTCCTGGTTTTCTGATCTATGCTGCGGAGTTCTGCCTTCGTCCATTCACTATCCTGCGCTGTATCTGTGTTTATGGCTTTTGTTTATCATATTTCCGGCATTGAGTTTTGACCTGAGTATCGCCTTGTGGCTCTGCATATATTCTTTCCTGATGCGTGTCCTTCATCTCTTGGTGTTTTATATCTCCTCCTTACCATTATTCCCAGGTATTTGTATCCTGTCTCATCTATGTGTTTGATGTTGCTCCCATCTGGTAGCTTTATCCCTTCAGTTCTCGTTACTTTGCCTTCTTTTTTGTATGTTGACTAAGGCGCAATTTTTCTATTCCAAACTCCATCCTGATGTCCCCAGATACAATCCTTACAGTCTGGATTAGGGTATCTATTTCCTTGATGCTCTTACCATACAGCTTGATGTCGTCCATGAACATCAGATGGTTGATTCTGTTACCTCTTTTTCTTGAGTTGGTACCGGCATCCATCTTCTGTAGTACTTTTGTCATGGAATCATGGCTACTACGAAGAGTAGTGGGGACAGTGAGTCGCCCTGGAAGATCCCTCTCCTGATATTAACCTCTGCTAGTCTTATTCCAGAGCTTGTAAGTATTATTCCAGTTGCGCATTGTATTTTTGAGGAAGCTGATGGTGTTTTTTCCTCTGCCCCATATATTTTCAGGCATTCTATTAGCCATGTGTGTGGTATCATGTCGAAGACTTTCTTATAGTCTATCCATGCCATGCTTAGGTTGGTTTTCCTTCTCCTACTGTTCTTCATTACCATTTTGTCTATCAGGAGCTGGTCTTTGTGCCCCTACACTTCCTTCTGCAGCCTTTCTGTTGGTGGGGGATGGTGTTTGTCTCCTCTAGGTAGTTGTATAGCCTTTCACTGATGATACCTGTTAGTAACTTCCACATTATTGGTAGGCAGGTGATAGGCCTGTAGTTACTGGCTATATTCCCTTACTCTTGTCTTTTTGTACTAAGAATGTTTTCTTCGTGGTCATCCATTTGGGTGCTGGTGATTTGAGATACAATGCTGGAGTTGTTCTGCTATTCTAGGGTGTAGGGCCTTGAAGTTTTTGAGCCAGTATCCATGGACTTCATCGGGACCTGGGGCTTTCCAGTTTGGGATTTTCTTTAGTTGGTGTCTGACTGTGTCTGTCGTGATGTCTGTGAATCTTTGTTTTATTCTCCCTGTTTCTTCTTCCTTGACTTCCTGGAGCCATGTTGCATGTTTGTTGTGTGATTACCGGATTGATCCATATGTTTTCCCAGAGTCTCTTACTTGGTTCGGCTTCAGGAATTTTCTGGGTGGTTGTCTTCCCCTCTTAGTTGGCTGTATAGTCTTTTCTGGTTGGTTCCGAATAGTTTGTTCTGTTGGTATCCCTTATTCCTGTTCATGTACCGTTGGATCTTGTGTGCTTTGGCCTTAAGCCTCTGTTTACATCTTCTATTGTGTTGTTTATCCCCTCTCTTGTACTTTGTATTTCTCGTTGAGTTCCTCCCTTGTTTTCTTGCTTCTTAGCCTTTTTTCTGCCATCTCTTTCAGTTTACTCAAGTCAGATCTCATCACCATGATTTGCTTTTCCAGGCGCCTTTTCCAAGGAGGTTGCTGTTTGGTTTCTGTTGGGTTGTTGTGCTGGTGGTGTTGGTGTTCGAATTCCCATCAGTTCTGCTACTAATCTTGCTCCTGCATATGTCAAGTTATTTGTTTCTGTGATACTGGTGGTCTGTATTATGCCCATTATTTTCATTGACCTCACTTGTTTTCTCCCTTAATTTCTTGGTGTTGTAGGCTTTTCATGGAGGGGATCTTTGTTCTCTCTGTATCTTGCTCCATCCATTGTCTAATCTTTTCTACCCATTCCGTCCTCTCTGTTACTTCGTCGGTGTGTTTCTTCGTGTGTCGTTGATTTGATACCTCATCCTCCCTGTCGTCCTTTCTGTGGCATCGGGGGGGTCTTACTCAGTTCGTCTTCGTGTAATTCGTTGTCGTGTGACATTTCCTTTCAGTTCTTCTCTTTCTGTTGCGGAGAGCCAGTTCTTTTTCTTTATGTTCCTTACTTGGTCTGCCAGCCTCTGCTCTGTTTGGGGGGTGTTATTCCTCTCATTCCAGATGTTGACCAATCTTCTTCTATATCCTCTCTCCGTCGGGTTGCTTCTGATGTAGCATCTCCATATTTGTCCTTATTTTCTTCTCTTGTCCATTCTTCCTTTTTTGCCTCTGTAGCTCCAATCTCAGGCTGTTGATTACTGTCGTTGTGGTGATCAGTTGCTGGATGACGACCTCCAAGTACCTGACCGTCTTCCCCTTCAATTGGGTTGAATACCTGGTTGCCGGACGAAGCTCCTCTGTTGCCAGAGGTTCCATTTACGTCGTTCTCGTTTATTCCTTCATTTCTTTCCATCATTGCTGAGTTTTGCTATTTAACCCATAGCTGACCCTACCCCATCAGGGATAGGTACTCATTTACAGCTGAGTAGACTGAGGAAATTATGGTTTAAAGATCCTTTCCCAAGGAATCAACGCCGAGGAGAGCGGTCACCCATCCAACAACTGACCAGAGCCAATGTTGCTTAACTTGACTTAAGTCTATTGACGACCTAACCCACTCCTCCACGGCGCCACACTTTATTATTATTATTATTATTATTATTATTATTATTATTATTATTATTATTATTATTATTATTATTATTATTATTATTATTATTTAGGGAAAAACTCTCTATCACGAGAGTAGATATAATGTTCTAAAGGTCCACAATAATACAAAGTGTAAAAGTCCGTGTGTAATTTTGAAGTCTTTGAAGTCTTCAAAATTATACACGGACTTTTTACACTTTGTATTATTGTGGACCCTTTAGAACATTATTATTATTATTATTATTATTATTATTATTATTATTATTATTATTATTATTATATTATTATTATTATTATATTACAATGCAAGGAGAATAGCATTAGCGTAGTAATGCATCGCATCTTCGCTCGAAGTCCATGCTATCAGATAAAACATTTCTCTTCCACCTATAAACATCTATCGTAATCACCCATCTACTATCGCGATGCCTCAGACACGATGAAGCATTTACTTTCCCACCAGCTAACGTTGCTCTCAGCCGTCGTAGCAGGGAAACTGCCGTCCGGCGCCCACAAGGTAAATTGCATACACTGGGGCCATTATTATCCTCACCCAAATGAACGTTTAACCCTGGGTAACTATTACCTGTCTCGCCGGAATCTCTCTTTAAAAGTTATAACGCGCGGTGCCGGGTATTGTCTCGTATCTCGCAATAACCGGATTCACTTCGGCTGTTTGGGAAATGCACTGCTGTAAATACCATCCCCCACCCCCCTTCTCCCGTATGGATACTCCGCTCCTCGTAATTCAGGACGGCACGTCTTTCAGTGAGGGAGCTTTGCAAATGCATCGTTTACGAAATTATTAAGTGGTCATTTGTGGTATCTGGTTTTATTTGTCCCTTCGACTTTTAGTTTCTTGTTCTGTTAATATAATGTGAGAGTGTCGACTTATCTATTGTAATTTGGAAGGAGTATTCGATACAAAATAGATATTTAGGCGATATATCCACAGAACGCTAGTTTCTCTCTCTCTCTCTCTCTCTCTCTCTCTCTCTCTCTCTCTCTCTCTCTCTCTCTCTCTCTCTCTTCATACAGGCAAACACATGCAAGGTGATGCATTTGTCTCGTATGCTTTCTATTTGAACATCCGTCACTAGAATCTTAAAATCTTGTTATTTTGCAAAATACTGACTCGAAATAGATAAGATTGCGCTTTGGGGGTATATTTCAGTGTCCCAATTCACTCCCTGGGCCTACAAATACATAAATACACATGAAAAATATAGAGGGTGCTATAGCTGACATAGACACTAAAAATTCTAGAATCCTTTGTTGCCTTAATTTATCGATCCATCTCATATTTTCTCATAAGAATTTTTCCCCCTTTTTTTTGAGAGCGAGAGAGAGAGAGAGAGAGAGATGAGTTATCTTGGAACAGTCTGTAGTTTCTTAAGGATCATGTTAATTCCTACAATAAAAGAGGCAACTTTACAGAACTTTGCATATATAATAGCCGAAAGAAAACTACAAAATTCCCTTGATCTACAAAGCTATGCTGCAGAATGCCTATTCAGCAAATTAATGGCAGATACAATTCTAGTTTTACCCACAGCATTCTGCAAGTTATTGATCTACAACTAATTTTACCAACAAAATTACACCGTAGAATGCTTATCCTATAAGGGAATGGTAAAGTACAAAACTGCCTTTGCCTACAGTATTCCGCTGTAGAATGCTTATTCTATAAGTCAATGTCAGATACAAAGCTAGCTTTCACCCTAGTTTTACCCAGTATTCCACTGTAGAATGCTTATTCTGCAAGTCAATGGCAGATACAAAACTAGCTTTACCTATACGGTTCTACTGTGGAATGCTTATAATATAAGTTGGCAGATACAATATTTATTTTGCTTACAGCATTCTGCTGTAGAATGCTTATTCTACAAGTGACTGGCAGAGTACAAGAATGCTTTTACCTACAAAATTCCGCTGTAGGATGCTTATCTACAAGTTACTGGCTGAATACAAAACTACCACTATCTACAGAATTCCCCTGGAGAATGCATATCTTGCAAGTAACTATCAAATACAAAAGCCTTTACATTCTACTGTAGAATGCTTATTCTACAAGTGACTGGCAGAGTACAAAGCTACGTTTACTACAAAATTTCACTCTATAATTCTTATTCTACAAGTAACTGACAGAGTACAAAGCTAATTTCACCTACAAAATTCTACAGAATAATTCTTATTCCACAAGTAACTGTCAGAGTACAAAGCTAATTTTACCAACAAAATTCTACAGAATAATTCTTATTCTACATATAATACAAAGCTAATTTCACCTACAAAATTCTACAGAATAATTCTTATTCCACAAGTAACTGACAGAGTACAAAGCTAATTTCACCTACAAAATTCTACAGAATAATTCTTATTCTACAAGTAACTGACAGAGTAAAAAGCTAATTTCACCTACAAAATTCTACAGAATGATTCTTATTCAACAAGTAACTGCCAGATACGGACCCAACTGTAACTATAACCTACTATGGAGTAATTTACCTGATGCTCTGTCGACGAAAGCAATTGTACACGTACCAAGGAAATATTTTCTGGGTTCCCTTGACTGGTTAGTAGGTAAGCAGGTAGGCAGGTAGGTACCACCGAAGCCCATTATATTCTCCGCCTGAATAAACTCAGCCCGCTTTCGGTAACCATTCCATGTCTCGTCTGAATCTCTCGAAAATTTATGTCGCGGGAACAATAATAATTTCGCTTCGTCTCGTCTCAATTCCCCTCCGTAAGTGGGGTGGGTCAACTTCACCTCTTACAATTCACTCTCGTACGTACGAGCCGAGGGAGTGCGTGTACGCATGTGTTTGTGCGTGTATGTACGTGAATTTACGTATGCACGTACGTATCCGTGTACCCACAACATGTATCGGATATCGCCCTCTCTGAATCTCCTTTGTAATACGATGCTATATGTGAAGTGGCCTGGAAAATCAGAATTTCATTTTATTTCTGGGCCTCTGTCGTTCGTGTGTTTGAACAATTCTTCTAGGTGCCCTCTCTCTCTCTTCTCTCTCTTCCTCTCTCTCTCTCTCTCTCTCTCTCTCTCTCTCTCCTCTCTCTCTCTCTCTCTCTCTATGGTTGAACTACTTGCTATAGGAAGTCATCATCGTAATTCAAAAGGAAATGATTGTCACATGTATTTACATAAACGTACGTGAACTATGAACTTGTCAGCATTTTTTTTTTGCTTGAATAAAGGATTATTATTATTATTATTATTATTATTATTATTATTATTATTATTATTATTATTATTATTATTATTATTATTATTATTATATTATTATTGTTTATATTGTATGCTGGAAGAAAACCCTCTTTTTAAACCTCTTTTTAAACATGTTTTATTAAAAGTAATTGTTGTCACACTTGCGTTAATTTTATGAATGTCCTTCTCTATTTTTCTAATTATTGTTTTCTCATTGTTGCTTAAACTAGTGAGCAACGCACCGAAGGTTGGCATGTCTCAAATAGGTAATTGTCAATGTCGATTTTAATTTTATTAAAAATACCGGGGTCGGTTGTCATATTTTCAGGGCATGTCCCGTAGATGTTTATTAAAGGTATAACTAATAATATAATAATAATAACTAATAATAATAATAATAATAATAATAATAATAATAATAATAATAATAATAATAATAATATTATTATTATTATATTATTATTATTATTATTATTATTGTTATATTATTATTATTATTCACAAAACAACGCAATTTAAAAGCGAACTAATATAAACTACAGAGACGCATGAAAAAAAACCCAGATCATAGACCAAGAAAAAAAAAACTTCGACGATAATGGAAATCACCCGACCCCACAACCCAAGAAAGAAAAAAAAAACTCTTACGACTGGCAAACAATTGTTGAATCATTATACCCATTCTGAAATAGAGGTCCCCCATCTTCATTGTCCTTCCGGTCATCATCGAGGTTCCCTTTATTCCTTTCCTTCCAGAGAATCGATTTCTGTTGAGGCGAAACGGATGTTCTGCATTGTAACTCGGAAGGCAGGAGGAGGACGAGAGAGAGAGAGAGAGAAGAGAGAGAGAGAGAGAGAGAGATAAGAGGAGTAGAGAGAGAATTTCTTTTAATAATTACCCTTCATGTGATAAGCAAATGGGGTAGCGTTTTTGCATTGATGAGTTGGGTGGTGTGTGATTCAGGTTTATGTGTTTATGTACACGCTCACAGACATACGCCGACACACATATATAAATGTGTGTGTGTCTGTGTGTGTATGTAATAAAATACTATATCTATCTATCTATCTATCTATCTATCTATCTATCTATCTATATATATACATATATATATATATATATGTATATATATCTTCTTCTTCTTCTTCCCAGCTTGTTCCCATTTTTATATAGGGGTCGCCGCTTTCGGATGAGCCGTTTCCATCTATTTCTATCTTGTGCTTCTGCCTCATCAATTCCCTTCTCATTTAAGTCTCCTCTCACACAGTCCTTCATCCTCTTTCTTGGTCTCCCTCTTTTTTTTCTTCTTCCTTTCGCACTCCACCCCATAGTATGTCTCCCAGCGTGGTCCTCTCTCTCCTCAACTAAAAGGTGTCCACCCATACCATCTCAGCCCCCCCCCCCCCCTCCCCTCCTGCACTTTCTTTGATACTTCCACCACCTTAGTTGACCCCCTTATGTAGTCATTTCTGATCCTATCCACTCTTGTCACCCCAGACATCCACCTAAGACATTCTCATTTCTGCCCACATCCATCTTCTTCTGCTCTGCTTTTTCTCATGCTTGCTGTTTCCGTACCATACAGCATGCTGTGTTACCACCGTCTTGTGAAATTTTCCTTAACCTAAGCGGCACTCTTTTGTCACAAAGAACTCCCGAGGCCGCTCTCCAGTTGTTCCAGCTGCCTGTACCCGATGTTTTACTTCTTCTTCCATACTTGCCTCCAGCGTTAACAAAAGATCCAAATACTTAAACTTATCAACTCTCCTTATTTGCTCTCCACCAAGCTGAATACTTTCTTTATCATCCCCCTCTCAGTGGTACACATATATTCTGTCTTGGATCTACTTATTCTCATTCCTCTGTCCTCCAGTACTTTGTCTCCATCTTTCCAATTTCACTTCCAGATCTTCCCTGCTCTCTGCACACGAACAATATCATCCGCATACAATATGTTCCATGGTACTGTCCTCCCTTACTTCCTCTATTATAACATCCATCACTATGTTAAAGATAAATGGGCTCAGAGCCGACCCCTGGTGTAATCCTACTCTCACCTCAAAACCTTCTGTCTCCCCAACACTGCTCCTCACTCTGTAAATAACATTCCGGTATCACTCTTGTATCAATCGCACAATACTTCTCTGGCACCATCTTCTCCCTCAGGCTCCTCCATACCTCTTGTCTCGGGACTCGGTCATAAGCCTTTTCAAGGTCAATGAATACCCATATGTAGGTCCCATTTGGTCTTTCCCCGGAATTTCTCCATTAAGTTTGCCTCAGACAAAATATACCATCTGTTGTTCCCCTTCCTTCATCCCCATCTGCTCTTTACCTATTTATACTTCTTCTCTCAGTCTAGCATCTATCCATCCTTTCCAGTATCTTCAAAGTGTGGGACATCAATTTAATGCCCCTATAATTCCCACCACTCTTGGACATCGCCTTTCCTTTAAAAACTTGGGATCAATATTACTCCACGCCCCACTCATTTGGTATCTTTTGCTCCTGTTCAAGGATCTTTATCATAAGATCGTACAGTATCCACTCCTTCCATCTCCTAATGCTTTCCATGCCTCACCGGGATCATGTCTGGTCCGGTTGCCTTCCCATTCTTCATCTTCTTCAGTGCATTTAGTACCTCTGCCTAGAAAACCTCATTACCATGCAATGTTCACTTGCGGCCCATCCTCTCTTATTAGTCTATTATTTTTCTTCATTTAACAACTGTTCGAAATATTCTTTCCATCTCTTCACAATGTCTTCCTCCTTTCTAAGCACTACACCCTCTTGATCCTTTATTTGTTTGATATGTTTTATATCTTGGTGGCTCTTATTTCTAGCCTTTGATAGCTTGATCATCTTCTTTAATCCTTCCTTTGTCCCCAGCTCATTATACACATCATCATACGACTTTGCTTTAGCTTGGGCTACCACCTTTTTTCACCACCTTGTTTTTCTCTCTGTACCTATATATATATATATATATATATATATATATATATATATATAGTTATTATATATATATATATATATATATATATTATATATATATATATATATATATATTGACAAAGTTTATCGCGTCGTCATTTATTCCATTCAAGTAATTGATACCCATCTTCATGACTTTACAAAAATAAAAGCATCTTTCATAAATCATATGAATAACATAATCTAAAAATGAAAAATATTGCATAGATTAATGAAGAAAAGTCAGTTTGAAATTTAAGTTTCCCCTGTCGTTCAACTCAAACTTTACCTGGGTTTAACAGTGGGACGTCATCCTCCTCCCACCCGGCATATGATTGTTCGTGTGCATTCGCAAATGCACGAGACACTGAATGAAATGTTTTGACAGCGAATTACGAGGGTTTTAGCAATCCGATTAGAGTCACCAGTATTGTGTGCGATAATACAATAACAATTCTCCAACTCTGTTTCCTGCCCACAATCTCTGGTCTTCTGTCTGACAATAATTGTATATGAGACAACAACCTGTGACGTTTTTTACGTTTTTAGTGGAATAATTTTTGTATATATATATATATATATATATATATATGTATATATATATATATATATATATATACATATATATATATATATATATATATATATATATATATATATATAATATATATATATATATATAAGAGGTAGTAGATTTTTCTTAGAATTCCGTACTGTTAAAAAACAAAAAAAACTGCGTTAATTCGATCAAGATTAATTTGTTATGTCGAATTCTTTTCAATAAATTAATTGCAACATAACTTAAGTTCCTTCATTCAGAAGATTTCCAAAAGTTGAAAAACGTTTTCTAAGTACTTTTTAAATACTTTTTAAAGGCTAAAATCATTATCTTCCTGTGCTGAAAGCAAACTTCAAACAGAAGAGAAACAAAAACATGAAATATCTTTTCTAGAAACCAGTCAGATATTCGTTTTAGTTTTATATTTTTTAATGTTTTTATTTTATTTTATTTTGAGAGAACACGCAACAGGATCAAAGTGTCTAGGGACGAATATATCTCTTAATATTTTGCAAGATCACCGGAACATTGGACATCTATTTCCCAACGGCGTTAGTTTCATATTAAAAATATCCTGTTGCATATGTAAACATTTTTAGCAGCTGAGATGTAGGCACTTGTAACGAAATCACAACCACCCTCTCCCACCCCCCCTTTCTCAAAAAAGAAAAAAAAAGATTGAAGTGAATGAAACTGAATTGCCAAGTCCTGAAAAATACAAAAGATGTAAAAATCAAGATAGCATAATATTTTTCGTAATGCCACTTGCAAATATGATCGACTGGGATCATTTCTTTTGGAAAATATAAAGCAGTCTCGATGAAAGGATAGCAGAGATGGAGTGCTTTAAATGGTTTAAATACAGTATCAGACTGGTTTTTTAGTGTGAAAAATAATCTGATTTAACTGTACCTATGCAATATTTGTCACGATTTCATGTTTACATAATTTTGTATCAGTTACCTTTATATATGAATAATCGGTATAACTCACAACTTGAATAATCCAGTGGAATCTGAGTCAGTTACAGTCCTCACATCCTATAATTTAAAATGAGCACGTTGCTTATGATGCAACAAGGTAAAAACTTATGGTTAATTATATCTTGATTTAATGTCAGAACATTATAGACATCCAGACTTGATAAATTAACTCATCACCTCCTTGGACCTTCAGTCACAGTGACCATCCAAAAAGAAGTTTGGTTTCTATTTTACCTTCGAAAATAATTATTGATTTCATTTTCAGCTAAAGCTGCTCGACTCTTGCTGAGGACAATGTTTGATGGGAGGATGAGAAAAAGATGAGTAATGAGAGAGAGAGAGAGAGAGAGAGAGAGAGAGAGAGAGAGAGAGAGAGAGAGAGAGAGAGATTTTCACGAATAAAACAGAATATCATTACCGTTTTAGGAACACTTTTTTTTCAGTAAATGGTAGAGATACAACCGTAATGCAATGCTCTTCCGTTCCCTTTTTTGTTTGTTTATTTATTTATGTGAACACTTCCTTGTTCAATGTACCCTTTTTATTTATTTTGACAGAAGTACAATATATGTATATAGTAATATATATATATATCTAATATGTATATAATATATAATTATATATATATATTAAGTATATTAATTCTATATGTATAATAATAAAACTGCTTTTTACAATTAATTCCAAACTACTTGTATAAGGAAAAATGAAAGTACATGACAGAAATCTTCCCATTTCCTCACCCACACAGTCCCACTCCCACACACACACACACACACACACACACACCACAAGAAAAGAAACCTAGATTAATAATTACCTGAGCAACACTTAAGTAAAAATAAAAGCTATCCCTGATAATGAACGAAGCAAACACCCCCCAAAAAAAAGAGAGACAAAAAACTCTACCCTTCTATTCTGATTTTTGTAAAGATCTGGAAAGGGGAAAAATACGATTAAAAAAAAGAATGCTGGTGAGAGCACGAAATTCTGAGAATTATTTTATTCTTTTTTATTTTAGATTTTATTTTTTTTACTTTAATAACGTGAAGGATCAAAACTATCTGTGGCTCATTGCCAAAGCTAATTATTAACCTTTTGTCTTCGACCTAAAGGAATTAAATATGACTGATCTCTTTTTTTTATTATTATGATGCTTCACGGATCATGACTGAAAATTATAGTAATTTTGCAGAGATGATGACAAATTTGCAATGACCCACTCATCAAAAACAAGGCAAGGTAACGCCACTCTCATAAATGACAACAGAATAATGAAAAGATCTTAACCAAGTAATTGATATATCGTTATGGCTTAAGAAATCATGACTGAATTTGATGATCATTTTGCAGAAATAATGAAATATATACAATACTATAGTAGATTCACATCAACGGCGCATCTGATGTCTAGACCAGTCCCTTACGACGCTCCTGATTTTCTGTTGGTAAGCCAATCACAGCGCTGGAAATCCTCAGTTTCTCGGGAGAGTTTACGTAGGCAGGATGTATGTTCCACCTCTCCTGAGAGACACGTCTTTCAAAAGTATCCCTCAGGAGAGCTGGAACATACATCCAGCCCCGTAATTGGCTTATCAACAGCCAATCAGGAGCGTCGTAAGGGACTGGCATAGACATCAGATGCACTATTCATGTGAATATACTAAAAACACAAGATAAAGAAAGGCAACTCTCATTAATAAAAACAAATAAAGGAAAGTACAGTAACTAAGTTATTGAGATATCCTTAAGAAAACATGTATGGGCTTTTTAGTTCATAAATCAGACAACAGTACTGATATATCTTTGATACTTCTAAAGACATTTCAGTCCTAATATCAAAAATCTTAAATACCATATGGTTAAATAAAATCCCATTTGTCTTCATGCCTATTATATATTTAAACTCGAGACAGGTAAAGGAGAATAACATTTCAATCCTAACATCAAAAATATTAATACCATATTGTTAAATAAAATCCCATTTCTCAGGCAAGGTGGGAATAGCCGAGTTAGAGACACTTAAATATATTGCATTGGTCCGCCCAATGTTGTAGCACAAATCAGTTCACCGGGTACAGTGATTAGCTTTTAACATTTCGTGTCTTATAAATATAATAAATATCCATAAATGATTTAGCTTTAGAGTCGGCTAATCTTAAAGAGATCAAAATTTTATATCTGTGACTCTTATTTTTATAAGTTAAGGATATATCCATCAAAATAGCAAACAGTTTTGGCATACATAAACGAAGCACTAATAATGTCCTGAAAAATATGAATTATCTTAAGTTTCTGGGTTACATTTATTTACGTAAACCAGAAATTAGACCTTACAAGAGGACACGCGATACGTAGAGAATAATATTTCATCTTCATGATGAACGATGATTACCAGAGAGAATCATAAGCTCCTTATCTTATCACTTACCTAAGTAAGGACACGCTAATCGTTAATTCACCCCCACCCCAAACCCCCGCCACAAAACCATCATCTTGGCGAGCAAATTTATTGCTAATGACACGACAAGGACCTCCGTTTCCTTCGCCATACCTCTCTCTCTCTCTCTCTCTCTCTCTCTCTCTCTCTCTCTCTCTCTCTCTCTCTCAGGTAAATTCGGTGAGAGGAGGCGCTCAGGTCACGTGGCTTCTCATTAATTAAGTCGCCTCTGCCTCTCCATCTTCTGAAGACGAACGGCGCCATGCTTACTCAAAGCCAGTAATGACCTCGTTGGTGCGCCGGGTACGTATTAAGGGGAAGGACTTGGCAGTTTATGGGTCATTCCATCACCTTAAGGATCTTATTAAGGGAGATTAAAAGTGAGGTATTGTGTTGCTCTAAGAATCTGTATCAATAAATTCTAAGGTTGACCCTTCGTAAGTGGATGGTAGCTTAAGGTTATTCAGGTTACTAAAGTAAGGAAGCTTTTACGTAGCTGACGCACGCGCGCGCACACGCACACACACACACACACACACACACAGAGAGAGAGAGAGAGAGAGAGAGAGAGAGAGAGAGAGAGAGAGAGAGAGCTTTCAAGTAAACGAACAGGAATTTATGATCGAGTGAAAGAGAAATCATTGATTTTAGCCAATAATATTATCAGAAATCATTACATTGTCGAAAGTGATAATAATGAGGTACATGAAAAGTGTAAATAGCTATAGTAAAGCGATAATGAGTTTTCAGAGAATGGTAATTTAAATTGAATAAATATTCGAAGCGTTAAGTTAGTAATCAGTTAAAAAAAAACTCGTTTCTTCGGCAGTGAATGTTATAATGAATGCTCGCATTGTTGAAAGAGCAATACTATTGAGGTATAATGAAAAAGTTAATTATAATGAAAAAAAACAATAGTGATTTTACACAGAAAGGTAGCTCATACTGAATAGATATTCCAAGTATTAAGGCATTATTTCATTCAAAACAAACTCATTTCTTCGGCAACAAATAAAGTACAAATACCCTACTATCAATATGACATTTACATGAATTACATCAAAGACAGGTCTATAATTCCTAGAAAATTTAATATTTATATCATCGGTAAATGAAAAAATGGTAATTGCTATAACTCGTGACAATCAGTAGACGTACTTACCTCAAGATAACCGCAGGATTAATTAATCCGGGTAAAGGGAGAGTATTAAGGTGAGGAGGCCCCCCTGTATTAATGAGGTCAGACCAGGTGAGCAAATGCTAACGACCTCTGATAGTTATGCTTTTCAGGTACTCGGGTTACTTTTTTTGGGGGGGAGGTCAATTAGGCAACGTTTCATTATCACGTTGAATTGAATTTTATGAATTTTCTGCTTTTTGTTTTTTACCAGAATGTAATCACTTTTAGGCATGTGGTGCAGTACAACTACTTAACCATATGCTTGGCAAAACAAAAGTAATTGCTATGTGAAGCATTATTTTTTTCATTGTTGCTTATTGTCTACTCATTAAATGATTATTATCATCTTTATTCTTTGGTATTTTCATTCAAATATTTCAGTTATGTTCACTCTTTAATGCCTTCATTCATAAAGTACAACTATGATTATTTGCCATTTGGCGTTTTCATTCACAACATGAGATCTATCATTTTTTTACGTTTTGGCGTCTTCAGTCATAAAATACAGATTACATTTACTACTATTTGGTCTTTTCATTCATAAACTAACTCTTATTTCTATATTATATGATGTCTTCATTCAAAAAGTGACAGGTATCATTTTTAATCTATCAATTTTGATTTTTTACTATTTTGTGCATTCATAAAAAAATGACAGATGTCAGTTTTTTTGTTTGTTTGGTATCTTCATTCATAAAATGCATCTAACAATTACTTTTACTGTTATGTGGCTTCCTTCATAAAAAAAAATCTGTGTATTTACTATGAGGCGTTTTCATTCATAAAAAGAGAGCTATCAGGTATCTGTCATTTCTTTCATAAGATACGTTTATTTATTTCTTCACTATAATGGTTAGATTCAAAGCCGTGTACTGTTTAGTAACACATCAAGTTTATTCTCCGGAATTGCAGCTCTTCACAGAAGGGGGAACTGTGCAGAGTAGCTCTTGTGCTCTCACACCAAAAGGGACATTCACTTGGCTGTCCATTTAGTGTCAAGTCGAAGTTCTCTCGGAAATATACGTTGTATAATCGAGGATAGCGTCCCTTGCCTGCTGTTGTAATTGGTTGTTGTAATATATAAGCATGAACGGTGAATTTCAGTGCCTGAAAATACCTATTAAAAAATTAACACTTTCTTGGATTTTAATATGACTTCAGCTTTTTACTTCATAAATATCTTCTCTTTTTTTTTTTACTGTTTACACTTTATTAAGCAATAATGATTTCCACAAATTAAGCAAATCGTGAAATTCATGAATTCATTTCAATAGGGATTTTAGATACGATCCTGAATATTACTTTTCAATTTGGGTCGCGATAACTGAAATCAAAGAAGACTGATGCACCAATAATTGAGTCTGAGCCACTAATACGGAAATCAAAAGAAGACTTAACTGAAATGCTAGAGATATAGAGGAATTACAATAGTGTAACGTATTGTTCCTAACTTAAGTAACCCAGTCGGTGAATTCAAAGACCCCTCTTTCTTACACGGTAGTTTCAGTATCATGAATAGGTCGAGATTCGGATAATGCTCATCATTGACAAGAGAAGATTCAAAATTGTGTACCTCATTACATTAATGGGGTGGGGGTTATGGGGGGAGGGGGGGGCTTTGTAGTTCATCACTTTACGTAAATCCTAAGACCTGAGTTTCCAAATGTTCCCTGTATGATCAAATTGCTTATCAGGTATACAATGGACGATGAAAGGAAGCGAGAGAGAGAGAGAGAGAGAGAGAGAGAGAGAGACAAAGAGAGGAGAGAGAGAGGGGTGGGGGGGGGGGAGATTCTAAATGATTCATTGTGTATTTCAAATTGCGTTTACATATAATAGACAATGGAAGAGAGAGAGAGAGAGAGAGAGAGAGATGAGAGAGAGAGAGAGGGGAGAGAGATGAGAGAGTGGGAGCGAGAGAGAGAGATTCTAAATAAGCCTTGCGTTATTATTTAAAATTGCCAATCAGGTATTTAATAGACAATGAATGAAAGGAAGAGAGAGAGAGAGAGAGAGAGAGAGAGAGAGAGAGAGAGAGAGAGAGAGAGAGAGATTCCAAATGATCCTTGTGTTATTATTTCAAACTGCGTATAAAGTATTAAATGAAACGAAGAGAGAGAGAGAGAGAGAGAGAGAGAGAGAGAGAGAGGAGAGAGAGAGAGAGAGAGAGAGAGGATATGTCCTTCTTGCAAAGGGATCTTTAAAACCAGAGTAGTAGCATGTCCTTACATTTCTTCATGAGAGACAATATAACCTCATATAATGTTGCCCTGTCATAACTTCACTCGCGTTACGAGTAAAGAAAATTTCAAATATGAATCAGCCTCTTAGCCGGACATTATTTTAGCAATTGTCAACTCGCTCGTTTCATATCACCACATGCGAAGGGAAACGCAAGCAGGTAATTTTCAGTTCTATGTCATTAGCCAGCAGCTTAACGTACCTATGAAGATATATTATGTTTGTGCGAATACTTTGCATTGCAGCCAATGGATAAATAGCCGTGTTTGTGAAAGATCGTAACAATGTTCTGAAAAGTAAGTCCAGACTTTGTAATTTCTAGAAAAATAGACGATTTTGAGCATGAAAATGGTATTAAATCGTTCAAGATTTTGGAACCTTCTGTCTAAAATTTTAGATATTTCTGTGATGATGAAAAAAAAAAGAAAAAAAAAATAAGCTAAACAAATTGTGCAATGAGGTCCAGAACTCTCTAAAACACGGAAAATTTAACGAAAAAAGATGAAACTCGGCACTAACAGGATATTATGGTAAATCTTTAAAGACTTTGGTAGTCTGCCGTCTAAAATTCTGTAATTTCTTTGTATTTAAAAAAACACGCAAAAAAACAATAGAAAGACAAGCTAAATTAAAAAAAGCAACTTAATACTAGCAGGGGAGCTACTTTGGAACAACGGAACATGTAAATTACAGGGCCGGAACAATAAAATTCATCTATATTGCTCGCGTAATGGAAGCTGAGCGTCGACTGTGAATATAGTATAAACATTTTGGCCGTCGTCCATTTCAAAACTGTTTTCCGATAGGTTTAATCCACTGTTATTTCGCGAAAGTCACCGTAAAGTGAGGTGAATTATTCCCTTTCCTAATTTATCAATAGCTTCCTCTTCGCCCTGCGCGGTTATAAAGAGTAAGCAACAATTCTTGTAGAATTTGTAGAAATTTTCTGTTTTTACGTAAACTAGGTAAGTTGATTGAAAACTGACTTTTTAAAAGTAAATTCTTTATTGCTGAGTTTACAACACATGCATGCATACCCCTATTTATATGCAATACATATACAATATATATATATATATATATATATATATATATATATATATATATATATATATATATATATATAGTATATATATATATATATATATATATATATATATATATATATGTGTGTGTGTGTGTGTGTGTGTGTGTGTGCAGAGAGAGAGAGAGGAGAGAGAGACGAGAGAGAGAGAGCGAGAGAGAGAGAGAGAGGGAGAGAGAGAGAGAATTTTTAAGATAACCTTTTTGTATTTTTATTTTTGTAAAGGTCCTTTTAGAGAACAACAATCCGGTTCTGTAATGTCCCTATCTTTTATTCGTACATTGAATACACACACACGCACGCACGCGCGCACACACACACACACACACACACACACACACATATATATATTGTTCCATTTAATAAGAACAATTAGTCTTGATTTTCCTAGATATATAAGCTTAAGAAAATCATTCTAGATTTAGCATACTTTATAATACCACGATAGCAAAGAGGCAAATTATAACCAACAGAAAATGAAGAGAAGGCCAATCTATGATACCGTTTGATGGAAAAATTAACTCGTTCTGAAAACCACGGACGAATTTTGTTACAAAAAAGGCCTTACTAACAACTTTCCGTAACGCAACAGCCCTTGCACATCAAATTCACATCAAACTGATGCTGAGAATGATGTGACACGCCTTCAGACTGTGGCATCGCAGCAAAGTGAACCCAATTATTGCAGCAAACGAGACACACACATGCACACACACAAACACACAGAGCCATCTAGCGTCGCGCGGTAAAATATCCAAAGAGACCTCGGCAGACACGGCGCGCGTAATGGTTACAGAGGGGGAATGTTCATTTGTGTGAGGAACATCATAATAGCCTCCGTGAACAATTTCCATTGCGCTGGGGACGAGTAGTAGTACCTTCGCCTAATGGCAAACCAAACACTCTGCTGCCGTCGGCGGTAATGATGTCTGCCTGTAAGCTTTTGAGACGAATCTGGCGTTGGATATTGATGGAGTAAAGGTTCTAGGTTCGAAGTGTTCGCGTTGGTTCGTTGTTAGATATTGTGATACTCGTGAAAGACCGCATTCTTTCTTTCTGTCATGAACTGCATGTTAAAATAATTATACTCTCCTCTGGCATAATAATCTCCTGGTATAACATGGTCAAGAAGAGCTTCGAAAATAGGAATATGAGGTGACTAAAATCTGTAGAATTTTTCGTGTTTTTTTTATATTTGCAATGAGAATCTTTTTTTCACATCAAAAATATAAGATTTCTCTGTAAATGATGAGCTATTTATGAACTCAAACGATTTTATCGTACCAAAAATAATGTTTTCAAAGTTTCGATATTTTCATATAATTGACTGAAATCTATAGAATTCTTCGTGATGCCCTGACTTTGCAAAGGAGAAACTTTTTTATATTAAGAATCGGAGAATTGATTTTTAGATGAGGAGATATTTAGGATCACAAACAATCTATTCTTACTCCAATTTTTTTTGCAACATTATGACATTTTATAGACTGAGGCCATCATAGTTCTCATAAATAGGGTTTGACGCATCTGATTTGGGATGGCGCCATAATAGTGCAAAGTCCAGAACCTTGGAAAACACACAGACTCAAATACAATTTTATATGCGTATGTGTGTTAAGGTATAAGAATCTAGGTTATTTTCTTGTGAAAACTTCATTTCATTAAACGGACATGGAAATAAATACAGTCTCTGCATTAAGGTAAAATCACAGGGTTTTTTATTTTCAAAACAACTTCTATAGAGGCAAATGTATATAGAATATAACTAGTTAATTTTAACTAATTGGAAAGCTCAAATTTTACTTTGACTGAAGCTGAAATTCTTCTATGAATAAAGCTTAAATCGTTCTTTGACTAAGGCTTAAACTGTTCCATGATTAAAGCTCAAATTGTATTAGGACCAAAACTTACATTGTTCCATGACAAAAGCTTAAATTGTTCCATGACAAAAACTTAAATTGTTGCGTGGCTAAAGCTTGAACTGTTCCATGACTAAAGCTTAAATTGTTCCATGACTAAATCTTAAATTATTCAATAACCAAAGCTTTAATTGTTCCATGACTAAAGCTTAAATTGTTCTATAACCCAAGCTTGAATTGTACTATGACTAAAGCTTAAATTGTTTTATAACCAAAGCTTAAATTATTCCGTGACTAAAGCTTAAATTGTTCTATAACCAAAACTTAAATTAATTCCATGACAAAAGCTTAAACTGTTCCATGACTAAAGCTTAAATTGTTGTTATAACCAACCAAAGCTTAAGTTTATCCCATGACTAAAGCTTAAATAGTTCTTGAAGCAAAGCTTAAATTTTTTCCATGACTAAAGCTTAAGTTGTTCTAGAAGCAAAGCTTAATGACTAAAGCGTAAATTGTTCAATAACCAAAACTTAAATTGTTCCATGACAAAAGCTTAAATTATTCTATAACTAAAGCTGAAATTGTTCCATGACAAAAGCTTAAATTGTTCTATAACCAAAGCTTGAATTGTTCCTGACTAAAGCTTAAATTGTTCTATAACCAAAGCTTAAATTGTTTGTAACCAAATCTTAAATTGTTCTATAACCAAAGCTTGAATTATTCCATGACTAAAACTTAAATTGTTCCATAATCAAAGGTTAAACTGTTCCATGTCTAAAGCTTAAATTGTTCTATAACCAAAGCTTAAATTGTTCCATGACAAAAGCTTAAATTGTTCTTTAACCAAAGCTTAAATTGTTCCATGAATAAAATTTAAGTTGTTCTAGAAGAAAAGCTTAAATTGTTCCATGACAAAAGTTTAAATTGTTCCATGACTAAAGCTTGACTTGTTCTATAACCAAAGCTTAAATTATTCCATGACTAAAGCTTAAATTGTTCCATGACAAATATGCTTTGCCTGAAGGAGATAACGTCCCAAATAACTCCCTGAGAAAATGAGGTAAAAATGCAGTAAAAATCAATTATCGAGGAGGAGGAGGAGGAGGAGGAGGAGGAGGAGGAGGAGGAGGAGGAAAAGGAAGTCAAATAAATTAGATGCGATCTCTCCGTCTCAGACCCTTGCCCGACGCCATTCCATTAACTTGAGTAGGGAAAAATTCATTTAGGCATGGTGTCACCTACTTGGGCTACGTTGTGCTTCCTCCATCTGTTGGGCTTGTCAAGGCAAACGGTTGGTAAAGTAGTAATTATTACACATTAAATGAATTTAAATGGGTGTGAACGACTTTTGTTGATATTTAAACTCTCTCTCTCTCTCTCTCTCTCTCTCTCTCTCTCTCTCTCTCTCTCTCTCTCTCTCTTAATCTCCTCTTCTTGTTAATTTGGTATTAAGTGGATTTTGAACCTGCAATTTAGAAAAAAGAATACTGAATAAAAGTTAAGATTTCATTCTGGACTTTCCGTATCAGTCCTTTTTCCCTAATCCCCCCATTCTCTTAGAAATCTCTCTCTCTCTCTCTCCCCTCTCTCTCCCGTCTCTCTCAAATCCTCATCTCTCTCTCTCTCTCTCTCTCTGTTAATGTATTAAGTATATTTGAACTGCAATAGAAAAAAGATCCTGATTTTCACTGGAAGTAAATAGATTCATTCTCTCTCTCTCTCTCTCCTCTCTCGCCTCTCTTCTCTCTCTCTCTATTCTCTCTCTCTCTCTCTCTCTTCTGTTAATGTATTAAATATATTTGAACTGAAATAAAACAAAAATCCATGATTTTCACTGGAAGTAAATAGATTCTATCTCTCTCTCTCTCTCTCTCTCTCTCTCTCTCTCTCTCTCTCTCTCTCTCTCTCTCTCAATGTATTAAATATATTTGAACTGAAATAAAAAAAATCCTGATTTTCACTGAAAGTAAATAGATTCTGTCTGTCTGTCTGTCTGTCTGTCTGTCTGTCTGTCTCTCTCTTTCTCTTCTGTCAGTGTATTAAATATATTTGAACTGAAATAAAAAATCATGATTTTCACTGAAAGTAAATAGATACACTCTCTCTCTCTCTCTCTCTCTCTCTCTCTCTCTCTCTCTCTCTCTCTCTCTCTCTCTCTCTCTCTCTCTCTCTCTCTCTCTCTCTCTCTCAGATTCGCAATACGATGAGGTAGCAGGAAGGGAACTGGCATTTCTCATCTATGAGATCAGCAACAGTCCTAACCAAAAAGATACAAAAGCTTTCATAGATATATTAGAAGGATATAATCCTTCAAACTGGAACTAATCGACTGAAAACATCTTGAAAATAATTGAAGAAGTTCCAAATAAAATCCACGTGGTCAAGTCAAAGAGACTCATAAAGAAAAATATACATAAACTAACATATTCCCACAAAGAAAATGAATAAGGTGAACCTTGTGAATATCCTAATTGATGCATTAGGAAAAAGAATGCCAAAAGCATGCAAACTGTGTAAGGTGTGGTATAGCATAGTTAATCCACAAAACCTAATCAGAAAATGTGCTGCATGCAACATTCCAACCCATCCACAATGTGCTGAGGTAATGCAAGATATGAGAAAAGATACAAGAATTTTTTGCTCAACATGTCTATCATGGATAGACAATGTTATTAAATCAAGATTGAATGTACAAATAGTTGAGGATGAAGAAGAAGAGGAAGAGGAAGAAGAAGAAGAAGAAGAGAAAAACGGAAGAGAAGTAAACAAAACTGAAATGACAGAAAAAAATAAGGAAAACAAAGAACAAGATAAAAGTATGGATGCAGAGATACTCATTGATACTGCATATGAGGCAATAAAGCAGCATACTTACGAAGAAATAAATTACGATATGACAACACAAAAGAAAATCCCGAAGAGGTTCTACCCAGATCTACACAATGACGGGAAAGAGGAAAAAATAGACAAAAAAGACAAAGTCTGCAACCTTTTGAAAAGAGGGAATTGCAGATTTGGAGAAAGATGTTACTACAAACATCCTTAGGTATGTCACAACTATGAAATATATGGTAAATGTGCATACCTAGATGGCTATGAGGATGATTGCAGAGATCTGCATCCAAAAATATGCAAAAACCTAAAAGAAGGAAAAGGATGTAAGTTCGACAAAAAATGTAAATATATGCACCCTGTAGCCATGAATCATAATCAAATAAATAATCAATCAAGTAATAACATCCAAAATAAGAAAGAAACAAATAAAGAGAGGAATAAAGAATATCAGAGATGTCAGCAAAAAATTTCAAAGCATCAGCTCCAAAATTCTACTCAAGAGATAATAACTGTATTTATTATGCAAGAGGATATTGCAGAAACGGAGAAAATTGCAGATTCAGACACAAAATGAATAATTATGATGATGGAAGATCAAATATTATGGAAAAGTTGGATTTTTTAATGTCAGAATTTCTGGAAAGGAAAAAAAGAACAACATACCAGAACAGGAAAGAGACATGGGAAAATCCTCATTACTACCAATATTAAATGAAGGAGAAAACACGCAAACCATCATAGTGATGAATGCGCAGGATCTAGCTACGAGTAACTCAAAAAGAAAAATAGAGTACTTAGAAGAACTAACCCAAATTGAAAAGAAAATAGATATAATGAATATAAGTGAAACCTGGTATTCCCAAGAAACTGGGAATGATGATCAAATAAAAGGGTTCCAAACTTATAGATCAGATAGAAAAAATAGGAATCAAGGGGAACCGCAATATATGGGAAAGACAAAAAACAAGGAAAAATATATGAGAAATATAGTCACTCAGAATGTGAACTAATAGCGGTAGAATTTGAATCTGAAAAATTAATGAACATAGTAATATATAGACCTCCTAATACTAAAGAGTTTGACTTAATAATAGAAAAATTGGATGATATATGTAGAAATCACAAGGACTGGACTATTCTCCTATCTGGAGACTTCAACTTTCCTTTCGTAGACTGGAAAGAACGAACAGGAGATTGTGGTTGTACTTATACATATAAAAAAGAGGCTGAATAGTAGTGCAGAAGATAAGAGGCAATTCGAAAAGCTATTAGATATGCTACTAGAATACAACATTCAACAAATAAATCACTTGCCAACAAGAAAGGAAAATACTTTAGACCTAGTATTTGTGAACGAGATGAATTATGTTAAAGAAATAATAGTTTATAATGCGAGTATTTCAGACCATAATGTCATAGAATTAACAGTCCATTCCAAAGCAAGTGAAAACAGAGATAAGCAAGAAATGAAAAAGTGGGAAGGATATGGAAAATACAACTTCTACAGTAAAAATATAAAATGGTCAGAAATAAATGAAGAATTAAACAAAGATTGGGATAACATTTTCGTAAGTGATAACATAAGGGTAAATACGGAGATATTATATAAAATATTAGAGAAAATAGTGGATAAATATATACCGAAGAAGAAAAGTAAAAATCAGTCATGCATACCAAGAGACAGAAGGATCTTGTTCCAGAAAATCAGAAAGTGGAAAAAAGGTCTTGCAAAAGAAAAAAATGCATGGAAAGTTATAGAACTAAAAAGTAAGATAGATAATGCAGAACAAAAGATTATACAATCAAAAGAAAATGAAAAACGGGACTTGGAAGAAAAAACCCTAATAAATATCAAGCAAAACCCCAAACTATTATACTCATACGCGAAAAAAGATGAATAAAAGAAGAATAGAAATTGGCCCTCTAAGAATTGAAGGGAGATTAACGAATGAAAAAAAGGAAATTGCAACATATTGGCAGAACGATATAATGAGAGAATTCACCCCTAAAGAATAGATAATGAAGATAATGATATAATTAATATAAGGGACGAAAACTAGTGAATATTTAGCTGACATAGATATTAATGAAGCTAATATTATGCAGGCTATTAATGAAATTAAAAATGGAGCTGCAGCAGGGCCTGATGGAATTCCTGCTATTTTGTTAAAGAAAGTAGTTCATTCTATCGCAAAGCCACTTGCAATATTATTAAGACAAAGTGTAGATACAGGCAAGATTTATGATGAGCACAAATTAGCATATATTACCCCTACTTTCAAAAGTGGATCAAGACTAGAGGCAAGTAATTATAGGCCTGTGAGTCTAACATCACATATGAAAGTGTATGAAAAGGTAATGAAGAAAAATATTATGAAACA
>NC_061087.1:107036344-107038844 GCF_015104395.2 Macrobrachium nipponense | reverse complement strand
CAACCGACCAACCACAAAACAAGCCCCCGGGTTCCCCAAATATACTTTAGTACATTTAGAAAAGAAACCTGGAAATGTATAGCTTGCCGTACCTGCCGGGGAGAGGGGCGTATCCCAGTCCGCGTCTTGCAGAGATTTCCAGCCTCACGGAAGGCGAACGTAAGACCGAAACTCGCGAGCTCTCTCGGTCCGACGGTGGGCCATCTTCGGGGTGCCTCCAAATTTTCATCTTCTTGGATTTCATCGGTTGTTCCATGTCTCCCAAGGTATTTTCCCAGGGGATTATGTCAGGTTTTAATCAGCTGTCTCCCGTTCCAATGGCGCTTTGATGTATAGTTTCCTTCCTTCCTTCCTTCCTTCCTTATTCTCTCTGTCTCTCTCTGTCTCTCTCTCTCTCTCTCTGTCTGTCTCTCTCTCTTCTCTAATACTTTTCTTTAGACTTTCCATTTCTCTCTCTCTCTCTCTCTCTCTCTCTCTCTCTTCCCTGACACTTTTTTTAGATTTTGCACCTCTCTCTCTCTTCTTTAGACTTTTCATCTCTCTCTCTCTCTCTCTCTCTCTCTCTCTCTTCTCGAATACTTTTCTTTAAACTTTGCACTTCACATATCTCTCTCTCTCTCTCTCTCTCTCCTACTCCATTACCTCAACAGGTAGTTGGCATTGCTGTGTGTGGGATATCTAGTTTGTATAGTTCGTAATGAAAGAAAGGAAATGTTATGCAGGTGTGTTTCAAAAGGGCGAGACATATTTTAGAAGTGTTTTTCAGAAGGCCACTATTAAGAAATAAGTAGCTTCTCATTACAAGAGTGGACGAAGGTCTTCTTACTATGTCTTACAAATTGTGAAACACATCTTAGATTGTTTTCTTAATCAAATAATGTGTACCCAAAGTTAATAACTTCCCATAATTTAATTATAATGATTCTCTCATTTTGATGCAAATTTGAACATAGGGTTCAGATGGGAAATATGCTATATAAATATTAATTATAGGAATTGAAAAAGAAACCCACAAAATCACTTTGTAACTTGTTTACTTCTAAGTATTTACATTTAGTTTTACTGTAAATACTTAGAAGTAAACAAGTTACAAAGTGATTTTGTGGGTTTCTTTTTCAATCTTCAGAAGAAAACTGAAAGAAGTTTTTGTTTGGTTAATTATAGGAATATTAAAGACATATACGATTAGCTGACTGATCATATTCAGGATGGTGTGGCAAAGGTTAGGGTCACTGACCCAAAATATCATCAGAAAACATTCAGTTCAAAGGTTTTTCCCTTTTAAAGACTCCCAGAATCATTCACCAGTTCCTGTAGCTTCCCTTCACCATCATCAGCTCATAAGCTTTATTCAACCCATGACCCTTTTCATCCACCTGTCAAGCTGCACCCACATGGATTAACCTTTCACTGAGTCTATCGTCGACCTTTCCTTTATAAAAATGAAATTTATCATTGAGGCTAAACGCAATATTACCTTGGACTTTATCTTTAATTAGATGATTATGTTAGGATACGAGATTGAGAATGGTTTTAAAGAGTGAATTCTAAGGATTAATAATAGGTATAAAAGGAATGTGAACATCAAGACAAAGATAGTTCAGGAATACTTTATGTTGTCTGAATTTAATAGATGTCTGGTAAAGTAAGGATATTGGAATAACAAATAATAATATTTCATATTTCTTTCCAGCCACAAACTTAGAATACACAACTTCGGCTCTGAATGAAGTTTTCTGATGATAATTATCGTTACAGGTATTTTATACAAACAATAATCATATAATATTCAGAATGTATATATGCATTTTTTAATGATGTAAAGTGAAGTGATACTTTAGTATATGGAAAAGTAAATAATTCGCATTTAGATAGGCCTCTCTCTCTCGTCCCCCTACTCCCACCTCTCTCTCTCTCTCTCTCTCTCTCTCTCTCTCTCTCTCTCTCTCTCTCTCTCTCTCTGCGACTCAATGCAAAGTTGGAATGAAATCATATTTAAATAAATTCAAATAGTAAGTAATACATTTAAGGGTAATTACCAATGATATTAATGAGAAATATATTTACAACGAAAACGTATTTACTGATATCATAATGATAACAAAACGAAAGGTCACGTCTCCCTACATCAAAAGACAAAGAAAAAATCTAAAATAAAATAAATAATAAAACAAAATTTAAGCCCTCTGGCAAGACGGTAAAATGTTGCCATAAATGAATAAGGGGACGAGTTTTCCTGACGAAGAAATTTAATTAGTCGTAGGGATGGTGTCTTCAAGGGAAAAATAGGACAAAAAGGGAGAGAGAGAGAGAGAGAGAGAGAGAGAGAGAGAGAGAGAGAGAGAGAGAGAGAGAGAACAAGGTACCATATTATTTCCTTTCGATTAAAGATTGCATCTAGATATTGAGAGATATAGAGAGAGAATTATAAAGGTACCATAATATTTCTGTTTGGTTAAAGATTGCATCGAGAGAGAGAGAGAGAGAGAGAGAGAGAGAG
>NC_061087.1:107026344-107031344 GCF_015104395.2 Macrobrachium nipponense | reverse complement strand
CACGAATATTTTACCCTTGATCGTGTCAATGGCTGCTAAATATTTTTTTCCCATCACTAGAGAGGGCAGAGGCCTTATGGATAGGGTTACATCAGAGGTTCCCTTAGAAGGCTTATAGACGCGGAGTCTTGAGAATAAGCAGGATTAAAGACAGTTAATAAACTGCATTTAGTCAAAGACAAGTATATATTCAAATGGTATCATATAAAGTATGTACAAAAATCTGTGGTTGTCAATATTATTTTTAAACAGCCGTGTGGGTAAGGCATCGCTTTTTCATAAGACCTTTAAAAATATAACAGCCTACGAAGACGTGCTTCTCCCTATGATGTGTTTGGCTCTCGGTAATCTATAGCCAAGAAGGTGAAAATTTAAAAAACTTAACATTGAAAAACAAATCCAGTACCGTATCTTCAACAGTCGGATTATTTCTGAGATTTAGGAGATTAGGAGAATTAGAATTATGTCATACTGTCCCCCTTTGGAATCTATGGCAGAATTTCAGAAAGTAGTGAGATATATATATACTTATAATATATCTATATAATTATATATATAATATTATATAATATATATATACATATATATATATGAAGACAATAACACTCAGAAAACTTTGCCAATAAGTAAGTGACCTCCTCTTGCAAATTACGGACCAAGAAGATTTATTCATTTGCGAGTGATTAAAATTTGTGACAATAACAAAGGGATTTAAAATAGTAAGATAACATGTGATATACAGAAGGACGAGAAAATAAAAGTAAAAGAAAGCTGAGATAATGAGATAGTGCAGTAAACTGGATAATCCACATCCCCTTAGCATAGAGAGAGATAGAGATAGAGAGACTGGGAGAGAGAGAGACAGAGAGAGAGCTGCTAAAGTGATTGGAAGGAATCCTCAGAGAAGTTAAAGGGATTGGAGAAGGGCCAAGGGCGGATCCGAATCTCCCAAAACAAGTGGATTAGGAGATGAGATTGTGAAGGATATAGGGATCAGCATTTTACACGAGAAGGGCATTTAGGGTATGGTCTCCAGATGGCCCCCCCCCTACCCATCCCCCAACACCACCCCTCACTCAAAACCCCAAAAGGAGACCTCCTAACCTCCTACCCAAAAGCCCCTCCCTTTCGCCACTCCCCACGCCTCACGGGGATAAAAGAAAGCGTGGATTTAAAATGAAACATGGAGCTTAAAGAAATTATAGGGCTAAAAGAAAACATGGTGTTGAAAGAAACACTCAGTTAAAAGAAAACTGGGTTAAAAGAAGACATGAGGTCAAAAGAAAAAGTGAGGTTAAAAGAAGACATGAGGTTTAAAGAACACATGAGGGCTAAAAGAAGACATGAGGTTAAAAGAAAACAAAAGGGCTAAAAATAAAAAACTTTTGGTAAAGAAAAAACATGAGGCTGAAAGAAAAACATGGGGATGTTAAAAGAAAACATGTGGTCTAAAGAAAAATGAGGGCTAAAAGAAAACATGGGGTTAAAAGAAAGCATGTTAAAAGAAAGCGTTCCTAAAAGAAAACACGATGTTAAAAGAAAACATAGGGTTAAAAGAAAACATTTGGTTAAAAGAAAACAATTTGGTTAAAAGAAAACAATTTGGTTAAAAGGAGCCTGGGTCAATCGAATTTGTCTTCCACCCATAAAAGCCCTCAGGAACCACCCTACCCCTTTTCCTCCTCCCCCTCCACCTCCCCCTCCACCTCCCCACCCCTCAGGGGGTTAAAAGAAAACCCGGGGTCACTCGACGGAGGTCGAATTTGAAATTCAACAAGGAAAGGGGTCGAGCTGTTCAGCCCCCAACTCGATCATAACAACTGCAGCAGGAGGCCTTGTTCGGGGTTGTCTGAAAGGGGGAATGCACATCCGGAGTGAGTCCTTAAAAGAAAAAAAAGCAAACAAACAAACAAACACGCGTGCGCGCTCTTCCGAGCGCACGCATATTCACGTCAAGCACTTGGGACAAAATTCTTAACGAATTATTACTATAACATAACTTTCTGTTGAAAATTAGATCAATAAATACACTAGCACTGAAACATACCAGCATTCTTCCAATAGCTTAGATAATTCCAATATAAATCTGTCTGTCATTTCGTTCTGTATGTCTGTTTGTATCTGTCTAAATATGTCTGTCTGTGGACCAATCGAAAAAATTGAATTTGGTGACTCATATAAATGGCATGCCATAATATTCCCTATTCAGTAAACAGTAAAATGTTCCCAATCTCGGTTGTGGTTTGCAGATAATATTGAATGAAACATCATTTAGATATAAATACAGAATGATGTAATAGATTCTATGCATTCTGTTCATAGTAAATGCTGTTCACATAAAATAAGAACAGGAAAGCAACAATGATTTAGATATAAATAAAGAATTTATAATATAATTTATAATATAAATGATGTTCTCATAAAATAATATTTATAGAAAAAAGGTAAATTTATCCAGTGAACATAGTAGCGAGGGATGTTATTCATATATCAGAGGTTAATTCGAACGCCATATTTCCTTTTGGCAGGCAAATTTGTGGTTAGTCTGAAATATATAAAGAAATCTGGTCACTCAGTTCCAGCTACGAGTAATATGAAATATGACGTCTGGTCAAAAATGAAAAAATAAAATAAAAAATATATAAATAAATAAAAGCTTTGGTATTTTAGGTCTAAAAGAAATTTCTTTCATTTTTTCTTTTGGCTCTGGCGAACCGAAAGGAAAAACGAATTCGAAAGCAAAAATCGAGCCGCCCAGCAGCAGAATTTAAGGAAAATTCATAGAAAAAAAAGTCAGGTGAAAGTCACCGGGAAAGTCATAGAGAAAATCCAGAGCGAAAGTCACGGAGAAAACAGTAACGAGAGAATTCTTTTGGGGGGATTTTGTTGAGGAACCGCGTAATGTAATTTGAGAGCACTTAAAGGAACAGTAAGTTGCGTTTCTCCTACTCCCTCTCACCTCTACTGGAATTCCTCCTCCTCCTCCTATTCCTCCCCTCACACTCCTATATCCTCTATTCCTCTTCTTCCTTCTTCCTTTCATCTTCCTTCTGTGTCTTCAGATATCTTTCTGACTCATCTCTGCTAGATATCTTACATTATCTCATTTTTCTTCCTTCTAGTCATACTTCTACTTCCTTCTACTCCTCGCCTTCCTTTCATCTTCCTCATTCATTTTAGCTAAATATTCTCCCTTCATCTAATAATTAATCATTGAAATTTTTTCATGTATTTAATCTTTTAATAGTTCACTTATCATCCTTCCTAGCGTCAAATAATGGCCCATTTTTCTTTGCTTTGTCTTTAATTACAGGTTGATAAATGGCGTGCTATTATTTGGCAAATCAGCGGGGATTTCGTTATCAGATATGATATGAGACGGTATAATAAAAGAACGATAAAGAAAAACTTAAATTAGGGCAATATATATAAGGATCAGATTTGCTCTAAAGATCATTACAAGTTTAATAAATTGATAGTATTCGAGAGATAGATTGATATTTTGATTAAGAATGGAATTTTTAGTATATTATTCTACTGCAACTTATTCTTGAATATAATACACATTGGATTTTTAGAAAGACTTCACTTCTAAAGCGGGATTATTCACACAGTTTTTATCACAAAGATCTCCGATTCCTTTATATAGTAGTCTTTGAAATTAGTAAAAGATTTTGAAATACACGTGAAAGGCAGGCTTATCAGACAATTACAAGACTATCCACTTTCATTTATATAGCTTTGGTAAGATTTAAGCCAAATCTATATTTCGTTTTACAGAATGAACAGACAATTTCGCTGTCTCACAAGCAAGTATCCTCTGTTTATAATATATCTAATTTACTGTAGTTTAATCTTAAGTCTACCTGTTCGTACAGTCATCACAAAATACCTTTCTGAATTCAGGAATATGAAATCTAAAAGTAATAATTTACAAATATTATTAATGTGAAATGAAAAGACGATTTGGTTATTTCATATGGAAAATAAAAAAGTAAATAAATAAATAGATAAATAAATACCCCTGCCGCAACCCCTTTCGTTCCTTTAACTGTACATCCTTTCATATTCTCTCCTATTACACCTTTCAAATCTGCATACTCAGTTCCCCTTCCTGTTTTAGAGCAAAATTATTTATTTCTAGTTTAATCTTAAGTAAACCTGTGTTTCTACAGTCAGCATAAAATACCCTTTTTGAATTTAATAATAACCTCGTAGGTCCCAGCGCTTGTCCTTTGACCTAAATTCTATATTCAATTCAATTCATATGAAAATATATCCTGTTTTAAAACAAACCTATTTTTTTACTAGTTTAATCTTGAGTCAACCTGTGTTTCTACAATCAACACAAAATACCTTTTTTGAATTTAAGAATTACTCCCATAATATTTGTTCAATTGTTTACTTTAGGTTCTGGCTCTCCCAGTTACACATACATACACACACACACACGCACACACACACCCCGAGAGAGAGAGAGAGAGAGAGAGAGAGAGAGGAGAGAGAGAGAGAGAGAGAGAGGCGGAAGTAAGTTCAATTGAAATAAAGGATTGAGGTGTTATCCCCCTAGCTGTGGAGGATAACAACTCTATCTTTCAAAGGATTCCCGGTACGAATCCTTAGTTAGGATATTGGAGTCCTGTTTGGAAGAAAGAGATTTCTCCGAAACAAATATTACATTATTATTCGGGTGGTGGTACAGGCTATCGTTAGCATAAATATTATAGTTATATATATGTATATATTATATATAATATATATATATGTGTGTGTGTGTGTATATTATATATACTATATATTTTATATATAATAGTATATATTACATAATTTATATATACATATATATATATATATATATATATATAGTATTATACTATATTATACTATATATATATAATAAATGTAGGTGCATAATAAACAACAGAGGAGACACAAGGAAAAACTCCCGTGATGGAAGGCCTAATCAGGCTCAGAGAGAGAGAGAGAGAGAGAGAGAGAGA
>NC_061087.1:107011344-107013844 GCF_015104395.2 Macrobrachium nipponense | reverse complement strand
AATTTGTTGGCACAAATAATCACGTGTCTATTCAGCAATATTCAAATAATCGCTTGATTATTCTTGCAATGATTTGGGATAACTGCAATAGAACTGGGTCGAAAAGGAATATTCACGCACTTATACAGCAATACTCAATGAATCGCCTTGAAATGAAATGCTCCATATTTAACTTATAACATTTATTACTATAGTTCAAGAATTCCTGTATATATTTTTGTAATACCCATATTTATGACCCCACTTGTTTCTGTTTACTTTCAACTTGCTACAGTCCAAGTCTGTAATTAGGGAGAAATTCTCTAGGAAGGATTTATTACGTCGAACTGAGTTATTTTGAATCATTTGTCATGCGAATAAATAACGGTGCACTAAACAGGCTGTTTGTAACGCGATATGTTTATGCGTCCATTACTTTACATTGCACTAAAGCATTCCACTACGACTTATTTTCCCATAATTATAGACGTCTATTGACTCTGCGTCCTTGCTTATTGTGACCTATGTGAGATCGGTATTTCATCTGTGATATTGAAAAAAAAAACGATTAATTGCAATGTTAGGTTATTGTGTAGCATTTCCTTCTTCGTGAGTTATAGTAACTTGAATGAATTTATTCTTGGTGTCTTTAGTATATGTATATATATATATATATATATATATATATATATATATATATATATATATATATATATATATATATATATATATATATATATATATATATATATATATATATATATATAATATATATATATATATGTGTATATATATATATGTATATATATATATATACACATACATATATATATATATATATATATATATATATATATATATATATATATATATATATATATATATATATGTGTGTGTGTGTGTGTGTGTGCATTGCCTAGCATTTCCTTCTTCGTGATTTACTCTTGGTCTTTAGTGTATACATAATATATATATATATTTATATATATATTATATAGATATATATACATATATATTATTTAAATATATACATATACATATACATATATATACATACACCTTAACCATATATATATATATATATATATATATATATATATAATAAAAATATATATATATATATATATATATATATATATATATATATATATTATATATATATATACGCCATAATATATAATATATATTATATATATCTATATATATATATATATATATATATATATATATGTATATATATATATATATATATATATATATATATATATATATAATATATATAACGCATATATATACTCATATTTAACTTAACTTTTATGTGTGTGTGTGAGTACTTTGTCATGATTTTCAATATTCAAGGTTACCTTCTTTAGGTAAATGTGCAAACAAAACAGTCGCATGTCTTTTTTTACTTTAAAACCACAACAGTAACATCAATGTCAATAAGTACATCAGTATCACCAAAATGACATCATGTCACCAATACCATTTTTCCCATTGATGTGACTACCGAATTCCTGAATCAATAGGTGCTAATTCCCTTCGGTACTTTGCTATAGCACTGCTGATATTTTTAGCAACTTATCTTTTATGTAAACAAAACAAAATAATTGTCTACAGATGGGAGTACTTAACTTCATGATTATACGACAAATCTAGAAAAATATGTTAGGACATTAATTATTATCAGCTTATGAACTTAGAATACCAGCATATTCTACTTTCTAGGGGTAAATAAATAAGTCATTAGTATATAAATGATTAAGTGTACAAACAGTAATCATATTTGTACGATAAATTATATCAGCTTTGATAAAATCCTTGTATAAAATATATAAGCGATATATTTTTCACTATTTTGAGTTTTTTTTATTCTCTGTGTGTTTTTATCATCTTGTTGAAATATCCTATACTAGGGTTTCGTATCAGCAAATATTCTAAGTTGAAATATTGCAATATATATCTACATATATATATATATATATATATATATATATATATATATATATATATATATATATAATATATGCATATGTATATGTACGTATATATATACATATATAATATCTGTCAAATGTGTAACTGACGTGCACAATGTTCAAAGAACAGCAAGTGACTAAAAGCAAAAGAGAGATGACAGTTCCTGTGCTTGAATGAAATGAATCGTAATTCGCGCGTGACTTTCCTTTTCAAATACACGAAGAAACTCTTGAAATTAAGGGAAATAATAAAAAAAAGAGACAAATAAAAAACCTTTGAAGGGTAAACCTACCCTGAATGCACTAAGAACCCACCCACAAAAAAAAAATGAGAGGACCCTTACGTCCATATATATACATCTTGACCAATTCTTTTTTCCTTCTCTCCACAAGTCCAAGATCTCTTTCCGTCCTCCCTCCTCCTCCTCCCCTCCTCCTCCTCCTCCTCCTCCTCCACTTAAAGACTTGATCCCTCTCTTACGACTGTCTTAAGGCGCCAACTGCCGGCGGACAAAAGCAGCGACAGGAATAACAGCAGAAAA
>NC_061087.1:106988844-106996344 GCF_015104395.2 Macrobrachium nipponense | reverse complement strand
CCATTTTTTCTCTCTCTTTCTCTTCAACTCTGGTGTCCCATGGTATTGCGACATCAATGAGTGATACTTTCTTCTTGACTTTGTCAATCAACGTCACGTCTGGTCTGTTTGCACGTATCACCCTATCCGTTCTGATACCATAGTCCCAGAGTATCTTTGCATGATCGTTTTCTATCACTCCCTCAGGTTGGTGCTCGTACCACTTATTACTGCAAGGTAGCTGATGTTTCTTGCACAGGCTCCAGTGGAGGGCTTTTGCCACTGAATCATGCCTCTCTTTGTACTGGTTCTGTGCAAGTGCCGGGCATTCGCTTGCTATGTGGTTTATGGTTTCATTTTTCGTATTGCACTTCCTACATATGGGAGAGATGTTATTTCCATCTATCGTTCTTTGGACATATCTGGTTCTTAGGGCCTGATCTTGTGCCGCTGTTATCATTCCTTCAGTTTCCTTCTTGAGCTCTCCCCTCAATAGCCATTGCCACGTGTCATCGCTGGCTAGTTCTTTAGTCTGTCTCATGCATTGTCCGTGCATTGGTTTGTTATGCCATTCCTCTGTTCTGCTTGTCTTTCTCCTGTCTCTGTATATTTGTGGGTCTTCGTCTACTTTTATCAGTCCTTCATCCCATGCACTCTTGAGCCACTCGTCTTCACTCGTCTTCATATATTGTCACAGTACTTTGTTCTCGATGTTGACGTAGTCTTCTATGCTTAGTAGTCCCCTCCCTCCTTCCTTTCGTGTTATGTATAGTCTGTCCGTGTTTGCTCTTGGGTGTAGTGCTTTGTGTATTGTCATATGTTTCCTGATTTTCTGGTCTATGCTGCGGAGTTCTGCCTTCGTCCATTCGACTATTCCTGTACTGTATCTGATTACTGGCACTGCCCATGTGTTTATGGCTTTTATCATATTTCCAGCGTTGAGTTTTGACTTGAGTATCGCCTTGAGTCTCTGCATATATTCTTTCCTGATCGTGTCCTTCATCTCTTGATGTTTTATATCCCCTCCTTCCATTATTCCCAGGTATTTGTATCCCGTCCCATCTATGTGTTTGATGTTGTTCCCATCTGGTTTCAGTCCTTGTTACTTTGCCCTTTTGTATGTTGACTAAGGCACATTTTTCTATTTTATCGACACATGTTATTATGAGCTTTCTTTGGATTATTATTATTATTATTATTATTATTAATTGATTATTTTATTATATTATTATTATTATCATTATTATTATTATTATTATTATGATAACTAATATCTCTTTCCTCTTCCTTTTTCCTTGGTATAATCGTTTAAAGTTATTATTATTATTATTATTATTATTATTATTATTATTATTATTATTATTATTATTATTATTATTATTATTATTATTATTATTATTATCAACTTGAAATTCAAGGTTCCAAAGAGTATGGAGTTCATGTGGTGAAACAAGTGATAGAAGGTAACGGGAAACACACGAAACAATAAATCAGCACATTAATGAATGAGTTAATAAAAGTGTCAGAAAATTATAAAAACAAGGAGAATTGTTTTACTTTAGTAATGCGTTTTTTAATTTGGTGATACCATGTTAACACTAGTTAATAACTGAGATAATTTTTTTGGGGGGTAATTTACGTAGCTAGATGAACGTCTTTTAAATAATTCTAGGATATCCTTTAACGATAATATTTTTTGAAAAGTATCTTTTTCTTTCCCATTTCCTAAATAGGTCATGTTTTTAATGTAAATATTTCTTTAATGAAGTCATAATGTTTACCATTGATGTAGAAACCCCTGCAGAAATGATACAATTCGTTTTCAAGCAGTGTTACGAGTTTTTGCTCCTTTGAAAGGCTTAGGAAACGCGTCCTGTTTATTTTAATGAAGTTTCGTTGGATTTTCTCTCTCTTGAGACAAAGCCAGAAACTTTAATAGTTTTCTTTCCAGTGCAAAAAAGTAATGAATATCGTTGATTAATTACTGGAATGTACTTTATATCAAATTTATTCATTGTTGAAATATTTGTCATGATTCTCCTTTCTTCTTTAATGTTTTATCAAAGAAATAAAAAAAAAAAACTTTAGCAACAGCCATATAACCGATTAGAAATCGGGTATGTAGTTACTAAAGATGTATATTTATCTGCTTCTTACTGAATGAATGTTATTAAATATGTGTATTTACACGTAAATTGCTAACGTGAATGCAAAAACATATTCTTTTAAATATTTGTGAATTATAACTGGGAATCAGGACCAACTCAAATAGTATAATTCGCATTAAAAGTTCATTTAACTTATGTTATCACTTGAGAAATTTGGACGTTTTAATTGTATAATGCAACCATATTTTTTGTGCCAGTCTGATACAAAAGGCTTTTATATCTTATAAAGTTTAAACTCATATTAAAATCTTATTTTAACTTATTTTATCCTAAAAAAAGTTTTGTCTAACTTATTTTATCACTTCAAAATGAAGACTTTAATTTTATAATCTGATAACGTTTTTATTTCCTATAAAGCTTAAGCTAATATCAAAATTTTGTTTCAACTTATTCTATCACTTTTATAACCTAAGAATGTTTTGTCGCAGAAATGATAAACAATAGATTGTACTTGCTATAATGGGTAATATTTTTTTAAAAACTTCAAAATGAACATTTTCATTCTATTATCTAGTAAAGTTTTGTTCCCAGAAATGAAACACGAAACATTTTACTACCTATAATGTTCAAAATCATATTAAAATTTGATCTAACTTATTTTATCACTTCAAATATCAAAACATTTTAAATTTATTACTTAATAAACACATTTTCCTTCCTATAAAGTTTAACACGTCCCAATTTCACCTCGGTCCCAGATTCGCGCTGATCGGCAGAGTGGAACTGAAGACGAAAACCCTTGCTAAGATCGAGTAAGGATGAGAAGACAGAGAGAGAGACAGATAGACAGACAGACAGAGAGAAAAGCGGGCTGATGATAGCACACTCAGCCTCTCTTAGCGCTAATGCATGCTCGCCTTAGCGACGTCTCCTGCTCTGACGACGCTGCTGCTGCTGCTGGTTCTTCTTCTTCTTCTCCTCGTATTATTGTTGACGTACCGAGCTCCTGAAGGGTACGTAAGCGAATCAGGACATTCCTCTCGAGAATAGTGAGATGAGACAGGCTGACATCGAGTGGGTGGGTGAGAATGGTCTTCCATTAGCGAGGAGGAGAATGTTTGCAGCGAGGAGATGAACTGTTTTTCTCTCTCTCTCTTTTCCTTTTTTTTTTTTTTGCAGGAAATATGGGAGTTGCAAGAGTTGGATTACTGTGACGGGTTCGCGTTGCTGAACGTAGTCTTGATAATTCATATTCTTTGCATAGTCTTGATATTTCGCATTTTCTGCTGAAATACCACAGATATAAGAGGAGGGAATTTCTATTTTTAAGTTGATTCGAAAGTGTTATTTACAAATACTGCATCAAAAGTGAGTTCTCGTGATTGTCATTGCCTTAATGTCAACTGTAAACATACTCTACGATGTATTTTGAAAGGAATGTTCATTGTCAAAACCATTCGAATATAAACAAAATCAGATGATGTAAAAATATGAAATTTTAGTGACGACCATTTGAATATACAAAAAACCAGATAATAAGAAAAACAATTTATTTGTAAAGACCTTTTGGGAATAAGCAACATTGTTACACATATTGGAATAGCGACTTTAGATTTAGCATATTTAGCTATAGTTAACCCTCTTATTTTCATCAAGTTGTCGTTTTCTATAATGACAGAACCATACTCCCTTATGAACTGTCATCGGCTCAGTTTTAGTTAACAAACAGTGCAGTGATCTATTCTCAGAGATCTTGGTGACTTTTCGAACTTGCATCAGTATTGCCACACGGAATACCTAAGATATCAAAGACACCGGGGATTCATTCAGGAAAACGCAGAGAAACCTAACTGGCTAGAAAAAAAAAGGTAGGTGCTATTCGCCAACTGGAGCCGAGGGGTATAAGCACACGTTCGTATAAATCTCGCTAGAACGAACTTCTGAAAGCAAGTGTTGTACCAGATCTTTAAAAAAACCATTTAAACCCCGTCTGGAAAAATCATAATAACGTGAGGATATTTGTGAAGTTCCTGATATACTGCGAGATGATTAAAAGAAGGAGAATGAATAGATATTTAGAAGTGAATTAGGTAAATTGTTTCGAAGTCTTCCGAATTCTTATATTTCATGTCAGTGGGCATTCCATAAATCGATGCTTGAAGGCAAAATCATACGAAAAGTTCTACAAGTGATTTCATTCCTATTGTGCCTGCACGATTCATGATGTCATGAATCTTAGAAACAAATCTGTTAGAGGAGTTGTCGCTTGGTCAGCAAGAAACGCAAATATATAAAGGTAGCTTGATATTGGATAAACTTACTAAATTCACAACACGTATTTACAAGGTTATAAGAGAGAGAGAGAGAGAGAGAGAGAGAGAGAGAGAGAGAGAGAGAGAGAGAGAGAGAGAGAGAGAGAGAGAGAAAGGAAACCTCTGATGTTACAGTTATTTCAACCAAAAATATAAATATATAATAGTAACTTGATATTGGATAAGCGTACTAAATTCACAACACGAATTTACAAGGTTATAAGAGAGAGAGAGAGAGAGAGAGAGAGAGAGAGAGAGAGAGAGAGAGAGAGAGAGAGAGAGAGAGAGAGAGAGAATTAAGCCTCTGATGTTATATTTGTTTCAACCGAAACACAAATATATAATAGTGACTTGATATTGGATAAACTTACTAAATTCATAACACGTATTTACGTAAGTATGAGAGAGAGAGAGAGAGAGAGAGAGAGAGAGAGAGAGAGAGAGAGCTTACAGACCTTACAGACCTTACATCTTGGTCGGGTTGCCCCAGATCCCTCAGTATGAGGCACCTCTAATGTCTACCAGAGAGTTGCTTGTACATCTTCCGGTATATTTTGCATCTTCCAATCTTGGATGGTCTGGGATTCAGTTTAGATATTTGTCGAGCTTATTCTTAAACACATCTACGCTCACTCCTGTTATGTTCCTCAGATGAGCTGGCAATGCATTGAATAGACGCTGCATTATCGATGCTGGTGCGTAGTGGATTAATGTCCTGTGTGCTTTCCTTATCTTTCCTGGTATAGTTTTGGGCACTATTAATCTACCTCTGCTTGCTCTTCCTGATATATTTTGCTCCATGATGTTTTCAGCTATTCCTTCTATCTGTTTCCATGCCTGAATTATCATGTAGCGTTCTCTTCTCCTTTCTAGACTATATAATCTTAAGGATTGTAGTCTTTTCCAGTAGTCAAGGTCCTTAACTTCTTCTATTCTAGCTGTAAAGGACCTTTGTACACTCTCTATTTGTGCAATATCCTTTTGATAGTGTGGGTACCATATCATATTGCAATATTCAAGTGGACTACGAACATATGTTTTATAAAGCATAATCATGTGTTCAGCTTTTCTTGTTTTGAGGTGCAGTAACAACATTCCCATTTTTGCTTTACATTTTGCCAATAGAATTGCTATTTGATCGTTGCATAACATGTTCCTATTCATCATCACACCAAGGTCTTTAACTGCTTCCTTATTTGTGATTGTCTCATTATTAGGTCCCCTATATGCATATAGCTTTCCTTCTCTGTCTCCATAGTTTATTGATTCAAATTTATCAAAGTTAAATACCATCCTATTTACCTCTGCCCAATCATATACTTTGTTAAGGTCTCTTTGTAGCGCGTTCCTATCTTCATCACAAGTAATTTCTCTACTTATTATTGTGTCATCGGCGAAACTACTCACTACCGAGTCCTTAACATTACTGTCTATGTCTGCAACCATAATAACAAACAGTAATGCAGCTAACACCGTACCTTGTGGCACACCGGAAATTACCTTAGCTTCATCCGATTTCTCATCGTTTGCAATAACTATCTGTTTTCTGTTGTGTAAAAATTCTTTTAACCATCTTCTTACTTTATCCAATATATTATGTTTTCTAATTTTCCTCGCTAATATATTATGGTCTACCTTGTCAAAAGCTTTTGCAAAGTCTAGATAAACCACATCTGTTTCATTTCCGCTTTTCATATTTTTGTATGTTTTCACGGTGGACTAACAGTTGGGTTTGAGTACTTTTTCCGGGTACGCAACCATGTTGTCCTATATTAAACAGAATATTTTTTATTAAATGTTTCATAATATTTTTCTTCAATACCCTTTCATACACTTTCATATGTGATGTTAGACTCACAGGCCTATAATTACTTGCCTCTAGTCTTGATCCATCATAAATCGTGCCTGTATCTAAACTTAATAATATTGCAAGTGGCTTTGCGATAGAATGAACTACTTTCTTTAACAAAATAGCAGGAACTCCGTCATGCCTTGCTGCAGCTCCATTTTTAATTTCATTAATAGCCTGCACAATATCAGCTTCATTAATATCTATGTCAGCTAAATATTCACTATTTTCGGCCCTTACTTTTATATCATTATCTTCGTTATCTATTGAAGTGGTGAATTCTCTCTTATATCGTTCTGCCAATATGTTGCAAATTTCCTTTTTTTTCATTCGTTAATCTCCCTTCAGTTCTTAGAGGGCCTATTTCTATTCTTCTTTTATTCATCTTTTTAGTGTATGAGTATAATAGTTTGGGGTTTTGCTTGATATTTATTAGGGTTTTTTCTTCCAAGTCCCGTTTTTCATTTTCTTTTGATTGTATAATCTTTTGTTCTGCGTTTTCTATCTTACTTTTTAGTTCTATAACTTTCCATGCATTTTTTTTCTTTTGCAAGACCTTTTTTCCACTTTCTGATTTTCTGGAACAAGATCCTTCTGTCTCTTGGTATGCATGACTGATGTTTACTTTTCTTATTCGGTATATATTTATCCACTATTTTCTCTAATATTTTATATAATATCTCCGTATTTACTCTTATGTCATCACTTACGAAAATGTTTTCCCAATCTTTGTTTAATTCTTCATTTATTTCTGACCATTTTATATTTTTACTGTAGAAGTTGTACTTTCCATATCCTTCCCACTTTTTCATTTCTTGCTTATCTCTATTTTCACTTGCTTTGGAATGGACTGTTAATTGTATGACATTATGGTCTGAAATACTCGCATTATAAACTATTATTTCTTTAACATAATTCATCTCGTTCACAAATACTAGGTATAAAGTATTTTCCTTTCTTGTTGGCAGGTGATTTATTTGTTGAATGAGAGAGAGAGAGAAGAATATTAATTTTGTTTCAACCGAATCTTGGGTGACCTAATCCCATGTGGAACGGTGCCCAATCATTTGTTAATCTTATATATTTTAGTATCGTCGAATCCCTTATTTTTTCATATATATATATATATATATATATATATATATATATATTATATATATATATATATATATATATATATATAATATATAGCTGAGGGGTTAGGCAAACAGAACCAAGAGAAGAGGAAGACGTCTGTAGTAACGACATTTTA
>NC_061087.1:106981344-106983844 GCF_015104395.2 Macrobrachium nipponense | reverse complement strand
TATTAGAAAAAAAATATGTATAACTTTGTAAAATTTACGATCGTATTGTAAAAGAGGCTCCATAAGGAGTTGTAAATTGTCTTTTTTCAGCTTCCAGTGCATTTGCATATCTTTCCATTAATGTGTTTTTTTTATTGGCGGACCTCAAAGTTTTTTTTTTTTCTCTCAGCCCGTAACGCGGCTCTTAAGGGTTATTTCTGAATATTCCGTTTAAAAAAAATACGGACACATAAAGAATTAGGATTGACGTACATTGCTATTGATCTAATTTCTACGAATTTCACTCACTACGAGCGCTGTTGAATATAACCTAAACCTTTTTTTTTATGATTTTAATCGTTTTATTCACGACATGGCACTAAGAGTGCCTAAATGTATTTATCTTTTTCATGTATGAGAATTGAAAAACGTTTTTTTTAAATGTATTAATCGTAAAATGCCGCGTAGAATGAAAGGAAAAACAGTTAAATAAAAAAAAATGTCCTTATTTTGGAAGCCGTACTTTGTCGTGTTCCAAATTGACAGCAAATTCGCTGTCATGAAATTGATTGCTGTTGTGTTCACAAATCCACTGACAATAGCCGTATTGTGATGTTAACAATAACCATTCAGTGTCTATTACACATATATATATATATGTATGTATATATATGTATATATATATATATATATATATATATATATGTATGTATATATATGTATATATATGTGCGTGTGTGTTTATATACATAAAGCCGAGAGTATTGACTTTAAGATTATTCACTGCCCTCCTTTCTTTATATATTTCACACTTTATTTACTCCTTGTTTCCCCTGTATCGTTTGCTGCTGCTGCTGCTGCTGCGCTCTCTCTCTCTCTCTCTCTCTCTCTCTCTCTCTCTCTCTCTCTCTCGTCCACTTTTTTCCCTTGGTCGCATCTCTGAGCGGCGTAGCAGCAGCACCACCTGTTGCTCGTCCCAGAAGAATTAGTCGCCTGTCCAACCAACTAGAGAAGAGAAAGAGAGAGAGAGAGAGAGAGAGAGAGAGAGAGAGAGAGAGAGAGAGAGAGAAGAGTTTGGTCGAAGGCGTCGTTTACAAGCTTATTCTTCTTCTTCTTCTTCTCCTTCTTCTTCTTCTTCTTCTTGACTGGCTCGAAAAGGTTTAGTTTTGAAAGGGGTCTGCTTCTGTGCTGGGCTTGGTCCAGTCCGGAAAGGGGACCCCAGCTGAGGAAGGGGAAGATAAGGAGGGGTCAACGAGCCCTTGCCTTCAGGAGGAAGGGAACTGGAGGAGGATCACGTCCTTCGAGCGACGGGTCTTCGTGAGATTCAGTTTGTTCATCCGGCTGGGGACTTAGTGAGGGTTTGTTCTACGTCTTCGTTTACAAAATCGTTCTTGTTTTGCATTTTATAGTATAGTTATATTGTTAAGTGACTCTTTGCTCTGCTCTGCTCTGGTGAATAAGATTGATTTCATATTACAGTGATATTGTCGAGTAGTTGGTTTCTTCACTTATATTAAAACGTGCTTTTTTTATTTTAAGCCACAATAATATTGTTAATTATTCTTCCTCTGGAGACATGGGATGTTATTTTTCATTTTGCCTTTTATGGTATAGATATATTGTTAAATTGTTGGTTTTTCACTCATATTAAGACTAAATTTTTATATCACATTAATATTGTTAAGATTTCCCTATTATCTGGAGACTTGGAGACTATTCAATTTTGATGAATAAAATTGTTTTTATTTTATGTTTTATATTATAGTTACATTATTAAGTGCTTGTTTGTTCACCCATATTGAATTGTTTTCATTTTATATCTCATCAAGATTGTTAATTTTGTTTTTCATCTGGACACATGGGAGATTTTTCTCCTATGTTCCAGTGAAGAAAATTATTTTTTATTTTGCCTTTTTACATTACAATAATATTGTTGAGTATTGTTTAAGTATCTGCTTGAAGGCGTTGGGTAATTGTTCAGTGTTTTGGTGAATAATTTTTCAATATTGCAATTATAATGTTGAGTGTTGCTTTGTTCATCCATCTGAAGATGTGGAAACTTGGTCCTCTGTGTTTTGAAGTATAATATTTTTGCATTATCAATCCGAAGACGTGGGAAGCTCTTTTTCTCGGTTTTGGCGAATAAAAACAATTTCAAGCTCTGTTTTGTTTGTATTTCAATAATACTGATAAGTGTTGTTTTGTTCATGCATCTTAAAGACATGGAAGATTGTTCTATGTTTTGTTGTTAAAATTGTATTGTTTGCATTTGACAATATTGCTAAGTGTTGCTTGTTACACATCTGAAGAGATGGGAGACTGGTATCTTTTTTATTTTATTGCATATAGGTGAGATGTGTATTTCATTTTTCATACAAAACATTACTATTATATTTCATTTATCGTAAACTGAAAAAATATTGACAATTTTTTAAAATTTAGTTTCCTTTATTATTTTAGTCATTTCCTACACTCTGGAGACAGCCAAGGGAAGTTACCTATTCGCTGATTTGAGATCCTT
>NC_061087.1:106973844-106976344 GCF_015104395.2 Macrobrachium nipponense | reverse complement strand
TTGCTATTATTGCGAGGAAACGTTTATAACTGAAACACAATATCTGGTCACTGACAGAAAATGTATAAAGATTTTAAGGATACGCACGGTCTTCCTGCCTGGCAATAGGGAGAAAAAAGGTAGGAATGGAAAACGTCAAAAAAGAGAAAATAGTTTTCTAAAGAGAGAACGAGGAACCAGGGTGAAAAATGGGAGCACCCTTTCCATTATTGGTACTCCAGTAGCTGGCATTTAATCCCTCTCCCCAACGGCAACAGAAGTGAAAATTGGAGGGTGACGCCGAAGAAGCAATAAGGGAAGTTTATAGTCAGGAATTAATTTGGTGCCGAAGCTGTTACCTCGGTTTAAAAAATGGAATGTTAAATTCAACCGGATGAATCAAACTTAAAGACGCCCATGATAGACTTAATTAATTATTTGATGCAGTAGAATATTAAATGTCATATTTTCCTTCTTGCTGACACTTTTTTGTTCGTTCCTTTTCTCTCTAAAACAATTCACGAATTCCAACAAATAGTGAGGGTAAAAGAATTGCATTCCTGATATTCCGAAGAGCAAAAATAGAAGAGAGAGAGAGAGAGAGAGAGAGAGAGAGAGAGAGAGAGAGAGAGAGAGAGAGAGAGAGAGAGAGAGAGAGAGAATATTCCCTGTTTTGACAAATTCCATGAGTATTAAATTGATTTTTTTAGTATTAAGAGGGGTAGTAAGCGAGTAATAGTAAGAAAGCAATTATTATAGAGAGAGAGAGAGAGAGAGAGAGAGAGAGAGAGAGAGAGAGAGAGAGAGATAGAGATAGAATCCTTCCCTGTTTTGACAAATTCCATGAGTGTTATTAAAGAGGGGTAGTAGCGAGTAATAGTAAGAAAGCAATTATTATTATTATTATTATTGTTTATCTATAATATATAAAGAGAGAGAGAGAGAGAGAGAGAGAGAGAGAGAGAGAGAGAGAGAGAGAGAGAGAGAGAGAGAATATTCTCTGTATTGACAAATTCGATTAGTATTAAAATTCCTTTTTTGTTAATATTAACAGTTATAGTAACCAAGTTATTCGAAAGTAAACATTAGCATCACAAGTAACAGTAATATTTGGAAGCAATTAGGTACGCCGTGAGTAATCAATAAAAGATATCGATACATTTATTCGTTCTGAAAAAACATATACATCTTCAGCATTCAAGAGAGAGAGAGGAGGGGGTTGGGGTGAAACTTCGCCACTAATGAGAATTTGTGAAAAAAAAAAAAAAATACAAAAGAAAACATTCCACCGACTCAGCTTTTCCGGGATAACCATTAACTATGAAATAGTTACTGGGGAATTTTAAATGTGTTACATATTCAAAGAGAATTTTGCCCAAGGGAAGAAGACGAAGAAGTAAGAGAGAGAGAGAGAGAGAGAGAGAGAGAGAGAGAGAGAGAGAGAAGTGAGAGATAGAACCTAGAATCATTCAAAACAATAAAGGATTAAATATAAAGATCTTTGGAGAGAGAGAGAGAGAGAGAGAGAGAGAGAGAGAGAGAGAGAGAGAGAGAGAGAGAGAGAGAGAGAAATGTGATGAATGGGTTTAAAAGATATGATTGAGGATTACCCGATCTGGGATTTTCTTAATCAATCAGGTGCATTGGTATACACTTGCATAAAATAATTATTACTCTTTCAAGTTAATTTTCCCTTTATTCTTTTTCTCCCTCTACAGAGCCACCACCGATACTTACGTCAGTCAGCAGCTTGCTGGCAACCAGGGTACTACATTCATGGCTGAAGTTAACACAATATCCAACTGCTGCCTGGTTACCAGTTTACGTCATTCACAGCAAAAGTTAACAGAGGAGTAATAGAGAGAGAGAGAGAAAGAAAGAAAAAAGAAAGAAAGAGAGAGAGAGAGACTGAGAGAGAGAGAGAGAGAGAAAGAGAGAGAGATTATTATCATGCAAACTGTTCCTACGCTCCTGTAGTTCTGGGATTCGATGCAGATGAGTGTAAAGGCTTGTGACTAAAGAGAGAGAGAGAGAGAGAGAGAGAGAGAGAGAGAGAGAGAGAGAGAGAGAGAGAGAGAGAGAGAGATTATTACTATTCAACGAACCAACCCACCGCGCACCGAGCTCATTATCCTGGAATGTCTTGTTCGGTCGACTTCCATGAATTCCCGATGTGAGAACCTCGCCTATTAAAGAGTAACGTATTTATTCTTATTTTCCTCCGTCATGACGTTCCGGGCCTAATTCTTCTGCCTCTCTCGGCTTACGTAAGTCTCCCTGGATGAGATACTTCCCCGTAGATTGAGATGAATCGAGTGTTGCGGGATGAGAAGGTACTGCAGATATTGTATTGATTGTTACATTTATCTTTTGAGAGATTTTGGTGATGTGCATATTTTAGGTATTAGGAAATATAAACAATGTGCCCATAGCTTAGAATACACAGTGAAATTCAGGTAACACTGCAAAGGCGGGGAATAGATAGATAACGTCTTACTTGTTGAAAAAACCAGGTCGTGCA
>NC_061087.1:106956344-106968844 GCF_015104395.2 Macrobrachium nipponense | reverse complement strand
TCTTAAATGAACAACGAAATCAAAACCAGGGACGATTGATATCTCAGTGCTTTATCAATGAGCGTCCAGTGCGGTAATAGGTCACCGACTTCCTTGTATTTCTTGGCAGTCATTTATCAAGGTTCGCACCAAACCCAACGTTGCCTAACTTGGGTGATTGGAAGTCCAGTCCTGTAACGAAGTTGACGTTGCTGTCAGCAGTATACGCTGGTTTGGCTGAGTGTACTTGCGCACAATTCTCGAGACCGTTTAATTCTCTCTCTCTCTCTCTCTCTCTCTCTCTCTCTCTCTCTCTCTCTCTCCTCTCTCTCTCACCAATACCGTTAAATAAAGTTTGTCTATCCTCTTCATAAATTCCTTAAGTTCTCTCTCTCTCTCTCTCTCTCTCTCTCTCTCTCTCTCTCTCTCTCTCTCCTCTCTATATATCTATATTATATATATATATATATATATATATATTATTATATATATATATGTATATATATATATATATATATATATATATATATATATATATATATATAATTATATATATCAATATATATATATATATATATACATATTTCCCTTCCTAACTTTATTGTACTCTCCTCGATCCTTGCTCTCTCTCTCTCTCTCTCTCTCTCTCTCTCTCTCTCTCTCTCTCTCTCTCTCTCTCAGGTCATAGGCAATATGTCAAGTCTAATCTGCCGACCTGTCAAGTAGTTCTATCGGCAAGCACGAACACTGAACGGAGATATGTAATTGCGTAATTGGCACAAGGTGGATTGCTCGCAAATTACTCTCTCTCTCTCTCTCTCTCTCTCTCTCTCTCTCTCTCTCTCTCTCTCTCTCTCTCTCTCTCTGTGCCATTGTCCAATTTTCTTGATTGGAGCAATTAGTCTTTGAAGATTTTCCGATATTTCGTCAGTTTCAGACTCTCTCTCTCTCTCTCTCTCTCTCTCTCTCTCTCTCTCTCTCTCTCTCTCTCTCTCTCTCTCTCTGCTAAGTTCTAAATTATGTTTTTTCAGCAATTAGTTGTACTTTGAAATTTATTTTGATGTCAACAACATTTCTTTCGGTTAACACAACAATCTCTGCTTATAGATAATTTAATGATGAATCATTGCTGTATAATATTTTACTCCACTATTTTCTAATATTACAGCAAAGGGACCACATTTCATGCAAAAGAAGACCGACAGCAAAGGCATTAGAATGAAGAAGAGGAGGACTTTACAAAACGTCTTAGATTTCTCCCACGGTCATAAATGCAGCATTATCCCCAGTTCCTGAGGACAGGTCTTTGTCAGAGTGACTAGGTACGAGGTAAAACCGCTTGCGATGGACGAATTTGGATGTAAGAACGGCTTATTGGGAGCTAAGAATAGATAAATCACTCCAGAGTAAAGATGTTAACGAATGATAAGGTATGGATTCATGAAACTTGGTGGAAGGCAGCTATCTGAAAATAGCTACGTAAGTATATAACATGGAAAACAAGATTTCTCTCTCTCTCTCTCTCTCTCTCTCTCTCTCTCTCTCTCTCTCTCTCTCTCTCTCTCTCTCTCTCTCGTGTTCATTACTTTTAGTCATAATTTTATATTCTTGATGCACTAAACCTTCTCGTTTACGTAATCTTCCTAGAAATAATTTGTGCAGAATGTCACATAATGATTCCTAAATTATGGATAACAGAATAAGTATTTTCCAGACATAAACGACAACAGCATAACGTGCAGTCGTTGGTCACTGATCTGTTTATTATTATTATTATTATTATTATTATTATTATTATTGTTTTTCACGAGATAGTGAATTTCATGGCAATAATAATAATAATAATAATAATAATAATAATAATAATAATAATAATAATAATAATAATAATAATAATAATAATAATAATAATAATATGCTTTTTAATCCAGAAATTTCAAAGGCATGGCAATATAAGGATATGATGACCCCCCTAATTTGCAGGCAAGGTCAAGTAGGCCTACTCATGTTTACAGAAAATAATAAACAATCCTCTATCTTTTCCCCGCACAGCAGAAAGGCTCATAAAACATGCTGTTTGTATCCTTTGAAGGATGAAATTAATTTTATTAATGAAAAAAACTATAGGAAAGATTTTATGATAACAGAAAGGGGATAATATATAACGAATTATGTAAAACAGTGAACAAAAGCTATACACTGAAATAGGGGAATTATATGACAAGAAAATTATTCAAAGAATCACGAAAGTTCTGACAGCATCTTCTCTCTCTCTCTCTCTCTCTCTCTCTCTCTCTCTCTCTCTCTCTCTCTCTCTCTCTCTCTCTCAGGAGAAGAAGAAGTTATAATACATATGAATAAGTTATAATGCATATGAACACACACACATCCACACAGACACATCTGTTTAAAAAAAATTATACGATTCATCTTATCAATTAATTCTAATCTGATAATATATTTTCAATTTCTATCTCTATATTGAGATCTTGAAACTGTATTTATAATGAAAAATGCAAGTAAAAACATTATTTATAATGAAAAATGTAAGTAAAAACATTATTTATAATGAAAAACGTAAGTGAAAACATTATATATAATGAAAAACGTAAGTAAAAACATTATTTATAATGAAAATCCTAAGTAAAACCATTATTTATAATGAAAAACGTAAGTAAAAACATTATTTAAAATGAAAAACGTACGTATTAATAAAAAGATATGCCAAGAGAAAGAAAAATAATTAAATCAACCAAAACTGGGTAATTCAACGAAAGTTTTGGACGTTTGGAAAAACAGCAAACAGCAACGCATAAACCTGGCTATCGATGACGTCATTAACCCCGCCCACTATATATGTAATGAAGCAGTTTTCATGCGTGACTTGCATTTCAACTATAAACCGCCATTTATTTAAACATATCACGTATTAGTGCTTATATTAATTGGCACAAAGTGTTAAATTCTATTATAGAATATTTCAGAATAGATCTGAAATGAAAAAATGGCCTTAAGTGCTAAATTATCCGGCATTTTTGTTCATCGAAGAGTTGCCAGTTTTTGTTTCTGGTGGCAAAAGGTCGTAGTTATCCAAGGAGTCTAGAGTAGGGTGAATTACTGACTAAATTTTGAACGTAATTAAAGCTCTACCATCTAATTTCTCTCTCTATGCCTTTTTATCAGGTTATTTACAATTTCAAGTAATTATTGTGAGAGATAAATGACTATTAACGACAATACAACCAAAATGTTCGTAAGAATTCGAATTCACCCAGATGGCTACGATGGAGGAAGGTGAATTCGCATCAGATAGAGGGGTTAGAATATGACGTCACGAGATACTGTTTTTCTCCTCATAGTATTATGTTTGATGGAGTTTGTGACCTAAGCGTGAGCCGATATTTACTTTTGTAGAAGCCAGTGCGAACGCGTGACGTGACCTGTGAAGATTGGTCAAAAGTTCTGCGCATTTAAGCACCTATAACTCCATCATTTCCCACTCAATTTTGCGGATTTTTTTTCAGTCAAGTTGCACAAGGTGTTACAGAGTATCTTGCAAATGCCAAAGCGTGTACGAGCGCTGTCTTATAAAGGAGAGTAAGCAGTTAGAAAAACCAGCATTTGAGGGCTTCATCCCTCTTAACAAGATCCGTTTATCAGATCTTACTGAGTCCCAGAAGCATGATTTAACGCCTCGAAAGATAGACAGGCTATTGACGTCTAAGGAGAGCACCAGTGACACAGATAATGGTGATAGCAGTGACGATCTTATGGCCGAAGTTCAAAGCGTTGATAGCAGCGAGGGAGGGGGAGATCCCTTTTGTTTCCCCAGTGAAGCCGTTATTGCACGATTTGACAGAAGGTGCCAGTGCCAACGGATGCCACCCTAGGGTTCCTCAAGCTGTTTTTCAAGCGAGAATGATTACGTTATTTGATGGAAGGATAACCCATCATTATGACATTGAAGCAGGGATGTACTCAAGCAAAAGGGAGCACTGAAGTGGCAGGGCTGCAATATGACCTTTATTGTAAATTGCGTCGGAATGCGCATTTTTATGGTGGGTTCAGAAGTTGCCACAAGGACAAATACACTGAAACTCTAACAGTGCCATGAATCAGCATATTCTGGTTTGATGGAATTCAGGCCAAATGAATGATTGGCCTCCTGCCGATGATAATGCCCATGTAGTACCTGGTTTTGCTGTAACGACCACCTCACCCCCAACCCCCCGCCCCCAACCCTAGTTCCATGAAGGGCATTCCAAAAGACACCACTTATTATTGTACCTCTCTGCATGAAAAAAAAAAAAAACAGTGCTTCCGTGATTACCATACGAAGCGAAACTTCTTATTGGCACTCGTCCACCACCACGGCACCTCCCCCCACCCCCAACCCCCGAGGTCTAGGAGGAAGCAGCGGTAGGAGTATGAGGAATGCCTTATCCTCCTCCTCCCCCTCCTTCCTGTTTCCCCCTCCTCCCCCTTCCTCCCCTACCCTACCTACCTCCTCCATCCTCCTCCTCCTCCTCCCCCCATCCTCTCCTATCCATCTTCTTCCCCTCCCCATCCTCCTCCCCCTTCCTCCTCCTCCTCTTAGTCACACAACAGAAGAGGAGGCAAGAGCAAGATCTGAAGACCAGGATTGTTGGTGAGTAAACCAGGTTACATTTCATATTTGTATATTTATTTATTTTTAAATATATTTTTATTCATTGCTTTATTTTGTGGTATTTTGATGTGATTTATGAATTTTTTTATTATTTTCTTTGGGTTTTATGTGTAATATGGTATTTTGAAGAAAGGTTTTATGATTATGGACGCAATTTATCATGTATTTGCGTTTGAAAAAATATTACCAATCGTAAGAATTTATTTATTTATTTATTTATTATTTTTTTATTTTTATTAGTTTAGTTAGTTTAGTTAGTTAGTTAGTTAGTTAGTTAGTAGTTAGTATTTATGTATTTATGTATTTATTTATTTATTTAGTAAGTTATACTTAAGGTATATTGGTAGTCCAGCTTTATCTTGGGAGAATTTCAATTGATGTAAAAGCAGTCATTTCCTATCTTAGCAGTGAGGTCATGTCTTATAGAGCTATGCATACTGGTTTGTTGAGCCATGAGGTAGACTTCTTTTCCCTCTTGACTTTTACTCCAATTTAAGCGCCAGTCACCTATTTTGCAGCTGAGTGGATTTGCTGAGCATGAAACGGGAATGGAACCCTGAGCATATTACGTCAGTTCAGCTCTTTACCACAGAGTAAGAAATCTGTGATTATTAACAGTGAAATGATAAAGCATTTACATTATACAGTAGTTTCCTTGTTATAATTGAAGAACTTTTGAATACTCTGCATGATTTATAATCTTGTGTTATCCAATTAAGGATTTATTAGATTTCCCAATTGACTTATTTTTGGCAAATGTTTTAATTCAAGGAAGGTGAAATTTTTCGTTAAGCCTAAGTTCTCCCTGATTATCTCGAGATTTTTTTTCGTTTATTTTATTATTACTATTTTTTGTGGGGTGTGGAATGGGGATCGTGCCTTACCTGACACATATAGTAATTAATTATATATAATTGGGAACGAAGAGTTTTGAAATTTCGAAGTGAGGGAAATATAAATAAGATATCTCAAATTTCCTTATTTCTGGTGATTCATTTGAAAATCTGTAACAAAGAGGTGTCGCTTATCGATAACCTACAACTCGTGCGTGTATTTTTGTATTTGTTTCATTGCCCTTTGTCATATCATACCTAACATAATGAGTAATGAATTATATATCAAATGAACGCACTTTACTTCAACTTTGTTCTGAATTAAAATTATTTAGGCATCTCTGTTAAGTGACTTTTGACGAATTAGGAGGAAAAAAATCCAACACGACTAACTTCAAGTCGTGATATGGATGCTTGATTTTGGTTTTAGGGACTTTTTCAGCATATACTGATAAATTACAACTCATTAGCTTTACAATAACATCAAATTCATCAACGTAGCATGAAATATAAGGTTACACGGAGCTATAGAAAAAAAGTTAGTGATATGCATGTTCGTGAATCTGCCACAGACCACACTTGATGGTACCGGTATCGTGACATAGGTTTGTTATTCCATAATCCTTGGGAGAGGCCATGCCTCATGCACCTCTTAAAACAACATCTTGCAACTCTTCTACGAATAATAATAATGAACGATTAGCACAGTAGAGCATTTTGTTATTGCAAATCCAATTCAAAACCTTTATTTTTCAATTTTTAGGCTTAGTGCTTAAGGACTTGCACACACGGGTGGGCCATATTAAAAAAAAAAAAAAAAAAAAGGTTAGGAGTTCGTAGGTTAGTGTTATATGGTAACGTTTCCTGACGTAGGTTGCTATAGTATTAAATGTCGTCATCGGCAGCCAATGAGAGAGCAGGAAATTTCCCATCAAGAAAGATGGGACTACGTCGAGTTCTTCGGTGTATATGAGTTGCTGTTTGAAGTGCTTCAAACAATATCTGGTATTTAAGAAGGGCCCCGTTTATATCATTATTATTTTCTTTTCCTGAAATACTTATCATTTCTAATTTAATAACTAAATATAAAAGTCAGGAAAATATTCCCGCATATTGATTTTTTAGTAATAGCCCATTTCACAGACGCTAGTTATTGACATCCCCCAAGTTCTAGAGAAGTTAGCATGTGCACTATGTAAGAGTGTGAGTAAGAGGAATTGCAAAATTTCTTAATTTTTCTGCTTGGCATTTATGATAAAGCAGATTTCTAGCTTTTGAATACCCATTTTATATCAGTTACTCGTGTATGATAAACGTAATAACAGGTATTTTACTGGTGTCTTCCATAAGTATAAAATCCCCACTGTTTAAGCTTATAGCTCAGAGATTAGAATGACGTCAAACAGAAGTCTGGCCCAGATGACTGTTAAGGTTTAAATTGAACTTAAAGGTTGATAAAACACAAGAAAATACATTTATTGGACTGCTGAACTTTTCTTTAAAATAGTAAACCATTTTTTTTTTACTTTTATTTTTGTATTTATTTATTTATTTTTTGCCATAATAGAAAGATTTATTCTTGGGTTTTTACCATGCAAGACTTTTAGCCTTTTTCTAATAAAATGTTTTCAAAGATACGGGCCGAATCTAGGAAGGACATGAATAGAGAGAATAAAAAATATATATAACTAAGACATGGGTGTTCATCCATTTATCCAAATCAAACAATCTATCTGAATTATCTGAATTACGTATCAACCAAATATATTACTAACTCAGGGCGGTATACCCTCCAATATAATTAATTTAGCTTGAAATCTGAAAAAGGACAGGCATCAGGTGACTGCATACACACGATACGACTTATTTAAAGAGAACGCCACTCGCCTAAGATGGCACATACATATTCAAGACATTGCTTTATGCATTAGGGAAGTATAAAATTCTTGAATTTCATTTACATTGCATAGTAATGATACCCTAGGTGAGATGTGCACGACTTTGGCGCCTAATAGATAAGTCTTCTGACAGAATTTTGTTGTAAAAGTATCTTCATTCAAGCTGACAGTTTGCACAGAGGTTGCCAATTATGTTTCATCAGAATTACATTGCAAAACAAGTTTTTTATATTTAAATTCTTGCTGAGAGTTCATTTCTTGCATTTCAGATGCAGCACTTAAACACATCCTTAGTCACAATTTACAAATTGAGAAATTTCTCAGTAACATAGTCAACTTTCGTAGGTTAAAAAACAAATATGACCTCAAATTCTAATTAAATGCTCCTTGGCCCAAAGCTGGACTCTCCAGACCCATAATAAGGAAAAAAAAAAGTGTGTGTGTGTGTGTGGGGGGGGGGGGGGGTCTTTTTTTTCAACATCCTGTAGAGAGAATTCATCATCGCCTCTAAATCAGTGTGACACAGAAACTGAAATGACAGTAAAACAAAATTAGCAAATGTCAAATAATGAAGATAAATAACGTTTGTTGAGCTTCAGGGAACCGAGAAAATAGTAATATGTTTTCAAAAAGAATAATGGAAAAATCTAAACAAAATTTTTGGTAATTTCATGGGCTGATTTTTTTTTTTTTTTTTTTTTTTGCAAAATATCTTGATTATGATTTTCGTTATATCAAATGCTCCTTTCGCCTATATTAAATTCATAATGTATTCATTTACCAACGAAAGCTGATTATATACAAATCTTACTATAATGGGTATTATGTCTGTCCGTCCGTCTATCATTCAATCACGGGCAAACGGCTGGTCCGATGGGCATGAAACTTGACTGGGTTACAGTGGGGACCCCTAAGATGGTTTATAATATAGTTTCATCCAACCCCTCAAACCCCCACCCATCATTAATTTGCTAGTAGTTGTAATAGTCAAGTCTATGCTCATAGTACAGACATACACCCCCGATAATACGAACTCTGTATGTTGGGGTTCGTGGTAAAAAATGTCAATGTTAGGAAATATAAATCAAAACAAACGATTTATTGATGTCAGATTAATGAAGACAGTTGGGAGATGAATTATGTCTATTCTCGAATATCAACACTTTTATTAAATAAGATATAATTCCAGGTATCATCAAATAGACCTATTTTTTATGATCCTGCCAAAGAAGCTATTTCTGGCCCCCTGCCTTTCTGCCCATTTTCTACTGAATGATCTAATGGATATATCAGTTTTCCTCTTATTATTATTATTATTATCACTCAGGAGCAAAGCAACAAACTAAACAATCACTGTAATTTCCAGAATGTAAAGATATTAAGCCTGACAGTAATTGTTTCCATATACGGTACGGTTTCCGGGTAGTGTATCCCACGTAATTAACTGTGATTTTCTGCATATGAGGACATCCCATTAGATTACCACGACTACATGAAAAAAAGAAAAGGCAAACTCTGGCTTCAATTTCCCAGGCTTGCTAATCGAATCAATTACATAGTAATTTCAGGATATTGTTCCTGAACGAATTTTCTTCTGGGTATTCTATGAGCATTTAAGTGCCTGGAAATGATGATATTTGGTTTTGTGTTTTACCCTAAATTAAAAAATAAATGACGTTACCTCAAAAACAGGGTTTTTAATGCAACATCAACTATTGTGCGCACAAGCAAGAAATGGACATTTTTAACACTCTATACATTAATTTAATTCATGACGTTATGGAAGTAAAAGCGTTACATAACTTAAATTATCATAAAAAAATTATTCACTGAATTACATCACCCATTTCATATTATTAGACTTTTGGAAGATATTAGCTAATAAAATAAGGAGATAAATCGTTTATTATAAAAACCAGGTTTTTTAAGGCAACATAAACTATTGTGCACAGAAGGAAAAAATTGACATTTTTAACACTCTATGCATTAATTTAATTAAATTCACGGAGGCAAAAGCGTTATATAACTTAGATTACAAAATAAAAAATTATTTACTGAATTAAATCGCCCATTTCATATCATTATTAGGCTTTTGGAAGATATTAGCTAACAAAATAAGGGGGAGATTAATCACTTATTTTATATGGTACATAACACTGGTTGAAATTTTAGTCAGAATAATTAAAAATGGGAGCACTTTGAATTTGCACTAGCCCTGTTATTACCTATTCAACAGACTATTCGATAGTTTCACGAATAGCTTAAGATCTCTGACATGAACATGTAGTACATATACGATGGATAGTGACAGTGTAATGGACTTTCTAAATAAGTGTATTTATAGAAATATTAGATATTATATTATATATATATTTTTACGTATGAGCCCGGCCTTGAGAGAGGCTCCGATACGTAAACAGAAATAGTTGAGGGAAAATAAAGGAAATTTACTTGAACTTACCGTAAAAGGATTTATAGTGATAATTTACACACACACACACACACACACACACACACACACACACACACACACATATATATATATATATATAATATATATATATATATATATATATATATGTTATGTATGTATGTATGATGTATGTATGTATGTATGTATATGTATGTAGTATGTATGATGTATGTATGTATGTATGTATGTATAGAAACTGGCTGATTGATTTACCATCATCAAAACTGACATTGATATGAAAATGCCCATATATTATTTGATGAAAAGCATCCACATACAGAGACACCTCGTGTATAAGGCTTTGCCAATTTTGTGCTTATAATTTTAAGATAAAACTGCTTAACACATCTTGAAGTACGTTCTTTATCGTATTGAAATAACCATTTAAGAAACTGGGCTTCTCGTATATACTAAAAATAATTGCTTACCAAGTCGAGAACATTAAATAAATAGGTGTTTTATTCCAAGAAAGCATCACTCTAATAACTGGGCAGAGAAATGTACTACAAGGGTTACTCGATTCTACAAGATGTTCGTTTCTAAGGAAGCAATGAAATTAATCGTCTTTTCCCGTTGTCAGCAGCGAATGATCACGAATTGGAGAACCAATATAATTATGAAATTCTCGACACTGAATAGGGGGCATGACGCTACCAAACTCTATGTGGATTTCTTAAATATATTGGTTCCAGGTGTTTTTTTTTTATTATTTCAAAGTTTGATATCGATCTGTATCGTCAGTGGAGAGAGACATTTTAATCAAATGGATACCAAAGAGAGTTTTGGAAAAATTAGAACTAGAACTTGGAAAAGGATACACCAGAACTTAGAAAAATTTGCACCAGAACTTAGACAAAATAAAACCAGAACTTGGGAAAAAATGTAGTCAGTAAGGGAACTTACATTCGCCAGGGCATAAATTTACACGTTCGTCCTTCCTCATCATCTTGCATGAAACATTAAATGCACTTCATATCCGGTATGGCAGTCTAGGAGAGAAACAGAGGTGGGACCTTTCTCTCTCTCTCTCTCTCTCTCTCTCTCTCTCTCTCTCTCTATAAACGCACACAAAGACAGACAGCCAGAGAAATGTGAAAAGGTATAGTCGAGTTATAGTCAAGGAGAGAAACATAGGGTGCCTCTCTCTCTCTCTCTCTCTCTCTCTCTCTCTCTCTCTCTCTCTCTCTCACACCCTTTAAAAGCACACAGACAGACAGACAGACAGAGAAATGTAGAAAGGGAGAGGGAAGTGCATCCGAAGGCTTTTAATGAGTCTATTACCTCAGCATCGTCCTACTTCCTCATTACACCCCAAATTAATGGAAAGGCGCAGGACAGAAGAGGGTGGAAAGTCTAATAGAGGAACCTCCTCGGTGGAAATGAGGAATAGGAGACGAGAGGAGGAGGAGGAGGAGGAGGAGGAGGAGGAGGAGGAAAAAAATAATTTAAGTCATGAATGGGGAAAGGAAAAACTGAGATAAAAAAAAATGAGATGCAGCGAGCGTTGGGTGAAACAAAAATGCGTCAGAGAGAGAGAGATAGAGAGAGAGAGAGAGAGAGAGAGAGAGAGAGAGAGAGAGAAGAGGAACCTGGGTAAATGGGGAGTATTATGCAAGGCTTAATGAAACAAGAGAGACCCAAGGAAGAGTAAATGATGAAATTATTCAGCGGGAAGGAAAGAACTGGCGTGGGACACAAACTTTATTTCGAGTAACGGTGTTGTAAATAAATTCGGACAGGAACGGACGGAAATAACAGGGCTTTTAAAAACTTCTGTTGTATAATACAAGAAGGGTTTAACACACGAGCAATATTACGCCAAAATTAAATATTTTAAGACGTTTTGTTGTCGGAACGAGCATCAAATACCTTTTAATGCCCGAAATATCTATTCACTCATTCGTGGACTTGGTTTTAATTCTATTTTATTTACTTTGTTTGAATTATATTCATTTTGTTCTTCGTGTCGTGATTTTTATGATTTTTGTTTCATTTGTTTTACCTCTAAGAATCTTATCTCATTCGTATGGTCTGGTGTTAGAGGAAGTGTTATAGGTTACCTGATATAAAGAGGGAAGAGGTTGCAGAGAAGCTGGCTGGGAAATGATGTCATCTCAGTTTTTCCTAGAGCAGAAGTCTGCACCTTATTTCATTCAGTAACTGTAACTGTGTCGTTGATTTTAAACTGAAATTCTAAGAAACTAGAACGCCTCAACCTCTCAGTGCAGCGAATGCATCGTTCCTCTAAAGGAAAAGAAACCAATATGTTTTATAGAAGCGTAACCACAAAAGCCAAAGACCGATAGTTGAACAGTTTTGAAAACATCACATCACAAATGAGAAAGTTACTGAAAATGTGGCGCCAAGGAAATGAAAAATGCCCTTACTTCTCAAAAATGAAAAAAAGTTACTGAAAATGTGTTGCCATGGAAATGGAAAAATGCCCTTACTTCTCAAAAATGAGAAAGTTACTAAAAATGTGGTGCCATGGAAATGAAAAATGCCCTTACTTCTCAAAAAGGAAAAAAAGTTACTGAAAATGTGACAAGGAATTGAAAAATGCCCTTAATTCTAACAAATTATAAAGTTAATGAAAATGCGGTGCCAAGGAAATGAAAAATGCCTTTAATTCTCAAAAATAAGAAAGT
>NC_061087.1:106918844-106943844 GCF_015104395.2 Macrobrachium nipponense | reverse complement strand
TATATCTATATATATATATATATATATAATTTGCATATATATATGTGTGTGTGTGTGTATTTATACATATACATACATATATGTATATATAAATGTACGTATGTATATCAGACACTAGCATCCAAGATGTTCTTAGAATTCAGTGGTTACGACCTCAAGCTCATAGATTAAAAAAATAAATAAATAAAATAACAATTCGTACGAAGGGCGGCCTTACGAGGAACCTAATATGGAAGTCTGATCCCCTAATCCTTAGCGAATCCACCGTATTACCTTTTCAAAATGAATATTGGAAGGAATTAGAGATAACTCGGAGAAATTACAGGTAGAATCAGTGAAATAAACAAATATAGTATCGCAAATCGCCAGAAAAGAATGTATAAAGTCCCTTTCTTTATCCGTAATCTCTGATGAATCGACCATACTTCCTTTCCATGATGGAAACTTAGAAGGACTTAGGACAATGGGGTTAAAATTACAAGAAAAATCAGTGAAATGACTAATTTTAGAATCGCAAATCACCAGAAAAAGAAAGTAAATTCAGAAAGTAAATTACAAGAAAAATAAGTTAAATGAATGAATTTGGAATCACAAATCACCAAAAAAAATAAAAAGAAAGTAAACTCAGAAAGTAAATTACAAGAAAAATAAGTGAAATGAATAAATTTAGAATCACAATTCACGAAATAAGAAAGTAAATTTAGAATCACAAATCACCAAAAAAAAAAGAAAGTAAAAAGTTCTATTCCCATCCATGATCCCAAATGAATCAGCCATATTACCTTTTCACGATGAAAACTAATAGGAATTGGAGACAACTCGGATAGAATTAAGGGAAAAAATCAGTGAAATGAATTGGCTTAGAATTACAAATCACAAAAAAAAATTCAAGAGTCCTTTTTCTATCTGTGCCAGGGACCAACGGTCAAATTAGCTACAAGAAAAATGAGAAACTGAGTCCACGTTTTACTGGAGAAAAAGAGTATATTTCAAAGTGGCAGGAGACTTTGAAAATGCTGAGGTAAAAACTGCTTTAGGGAAAAACCCTTCAAATGAGAGATGAAAATGAGAAAATTTTAGAAATAAGAGGACAACACGATGCCATGTATGAAAATGCACTCGTACATAAAAATTAGTAAAGTATGAGTTGGAATTAGCGGAGTTATCTAGGTAATTTGTAAATTGCCATATGGTTATAAGGCTTGTAGATATTGTTGGCTATCAATAAATTTTTACCAACGGCTGTCATTAGGGACTAATATCTTGGTATAGGAGATCACCACGTATATATATATATATATATATATATATATATATATATATATATATATATATATATATATATATATATATATATATATATATATATATATAATGTGTGAGTGTGTCTGTGTGTGTGTGTGTCATAGCAAAGCATCTCACTGAAAGCACACAGAACAATGGCGCTTACGAAACCAGCGTGACCTGGGGTAATTTATGAAGCCATCAAGGTAAACAGCTAGCTCCTTTTGAATAATTTACGTCAGGTCATTCTCAGGGGTCACGCTCCTTCGCTGCTGACGTACGTGAAGCGTCGAGCGGAGAGGTGAAGGTAAAGAGAGAGAGAGAGAGAGAGAGAGAGAGAGAGAGAGAGAGAGAGAGAGAGAGAGAGAGTCTGCTCCCCCCAAAATAACACCTTACATAAAACCCAGCAATAATTCAGTGTAGACCCCGTACAGATAGACAGAGAGAGAGAGAACGAAAGCTGATCTATAATTCAAACTATCGAGACTGGAAGTATGTGTCGCGCCTTCGCCGGTAACTGAGAAAACAGAAGCAAAGTTTTTTTTTTTTTTTTTTTTTTTTTTTTTTTCTCTGGGGGGGGGGGGGGGGGGGGGGGGGGAGGGGGGGGGGGGGGGGGGGGGGGGGGGGGGGGGGGGGGGGGGGCTAGGATGGGGGGGGGGGGGGGGGGGGGGGGGGGGGGGGGGGGGGGGGGGGGGGGGGGGGGGGGGGGGTGGGGGGGGGGGGGGGGGGGGGGGGGGGGGGGGGGGGGTGGGGGGGGGGGGGGGGGGTGAGCTGGAAATCTGGAATCTGGAACCTGGAACCATCAGCAACAGCTTCGAAAAACTATGCAGCTGGAATTCTGTATCAATCCGAGATTTAACCGAACGCTTACCTCATCAGGTTTCAGGAGGAAACAAAAGGCGCCATTAAAGTTGTAGCCAGCTGGCGTTGAGGTCTGGAAACTTGGACGGACGCCTCGGCCTCTGCGCGGGCGCGCGCCTGGAAACCTGCGCCGTCACCCCCGCCCACGAGAGGTCGCTCACCTGTATTATTCAGTGGCCGGCGCACCTCTGGTTTGAGGTCACCAGGAATCATAATAATGATCATTTTAGAGGCGAGATCATCTCGCGAATGAATTTCCTACGAGCGGCCCCTGAATAAATGAGAGGCGCTGGAAGAATACGAGTCAACAGTGATTATTTAAGGGATGCCCAAGGGGGGGAAAAAGGGTTATATGTGTTTATGATGAGGCCGGAATATCTGTAGATATATATTTTCTAACCCTGAGGAAGAGCTGGTAATTGTATAAGGCGAGGGTCTCCTTTAAAACAGGGAGGGATGAAGGATGCAGCCTGGAATATCTCGTATGACACATTTCTGACTTTTCACGGAGGAAAGGGAGGCCTCAGAAAATACAAGAGGAGGAACCTGCCTGCTGGAGGTAGAGCAGAAGAAAATGAAGAAGAAGAAGAGCTAGGCGCATGCGCACAGTCGACCTAAACCCAGATATGAGAGCGCGGAACAGAGACAGTTTTTAAACCGAACAAAATTAGTGGGAAGTGAGAATCGTTTCCCTTAGAGATAACGGTAACCTTCCAGCGGGCTGAAATATTGATGCCTTTGCCTCCTCGCTGTCAGTTGCTGGAATTGTCAGCGGGCATTACGTGTTTCTAGACTTCTGATTAACTTCGCGTTCTCTTCCTTGAGAATATCGGCGTTGGTTCATGATGTCGAGACGGAGACGATTCTGTACGATAATCTTAAGTATCAATTAGATAATGAAATTATATTTAAGCGTGGAGTATTGGATATTAATATAGATCATAAGGGGTGATGCCATTAGTAGATCTTATATAATATATACTTCACCTTGTCTTTAATATTAATGATATTCCTTGACCTTATGAAGTTAGGTAAATATCGAGGATTATTACACACATTATTTTAGAAAGCGATCGTAATGTGATCTACCACATCAATTCCTTTATTTATTTCTGGTCTCAAAGGGCAAAATTGGTTAGCAAATTTTGAAACTCCTCTCCGCTCTTGCATGCCTGGATATAAGCCATTTTCATAAGCTATTGATATTCTATGAAAATGCCTTATATTTCATCAAGATGGCTTCTATGTTATGTGGATTGTCTCACTTATTTGGTAAGAAATGAAGTTGAATTTAAAGTTAACATACTTTGTTTTTATCTATCTATCTATCTATCTATCTATCTATCTATCTATCTATCTATCTATCTTTATTTATTATCTATTTATTTATTTATTTATTTATTTATTTATTTCCAATACGTCGTTATTACCTGACAGTATTGTCTTAATATTGGCATTTTCGAGCATTCATAGATAAAATGGGTATTTTATTCATATATTTATGCCCATTATCGAAGATCCTGCAAAATGAGAGTATTCTTGTGTGATAAATTTTCATTGCACATAACGCATATAAAGAGTATTTAATTGTAATTTAATTAAATTGAGTCGTTAAAATTCTGGGGCCAGATAGTTGTAATTTAGGTGATGAGAAAGCTATTATCATTATTATTTTTCTTTTTTTTGGTTTATGGGGAGGGGTGGGGGCGTGGGCGGGTTTATCACAATCGTCCTATTCGACTGGGTGGTATTCATAGTGTGGGGTTCAGGGTTGCATCCTGCGTCCTTAGGAGTTCATCACTCTTCTTACTATGTGCGCCGTTTCTAGCAGCACATACTTCTGCATGATTCCTGGAGCTACTTCGGCATCTAGTTTTTCCAGGTTCCTGGTCAGGAATCTTGGGATCGCGCCTAATGTTCCTATGATTATGGGTACAATTTCCACTGGCATATCCTATATCCTTCTTATTTCTATTTTCAGGTCTTCATACTTATCAATCTTTTCTCTCTCTTTCTCTTCTACTCTGGTGTCCCATGGTATTGCGACGTCAATGAGTGATACTTTCTTCTTGATATTGTCAATCAACGTCACGTCTGGTCTATTGGTCCGTATCACCCTATCTGTTCTGATACCATAGTCCCAGAGGGTCTTTGCACATATTATTATTATTATTATTATTGTTATTATTATTATTATTATTAATATTATTATTATTATTATTATTATTGGGAGTAATAGTAGAAACACTTATTTATCCGTTCTGAGAAACTGCATATCAAGGCTTAAAAAATGGACATATAATATCTCTATTGGCAAAGTTAGAGATACTGTATCAGCCTTATGCCAGTGACCAGTGGCGGGAAGATAAAGTTAAGTAAAGTAAGTAATTGGCGAAGTTGATTCTTTCAGGAGTTGAGAGAATAGATTGCAGTCTTTTATATAAACCACACTACTTTCATCTTGGCATTCTACTTCCTTGTAGACTTTTGTAGTGGAAGTTTCCAGTTATCTCTAAAGATAGTTGAGTTGTTTGCAAGTCGTTTTGATGTATATATATTATAGATATATATATATATAATATATATATATATATATATATATATATATATAATGCACAGGAAGCAGGAGCAGGAACAAACATGTTTGTTCCTGCTCCTGCTCCCTGTGCATTTTATCACTTTGGCTGACTCGCCTGCTTTCTCCGTTCATATATATATAAATATATATATATATATATATATATATATATATATATATATATATATATATATATATTTATATATATATATATATATATATATATATGTAATATATATATATATATATATATATATATATATATATATATATATATAATATATATATATATATATATATATATATATATATGTATGTATGTATAAATAGTGCTATTTTACTTATTAATTTTTCATTATTAATGGAGGTTTGACAAGCAGCATATTCAATTTCGTATCTACATGCGTCATCGTAACTTACAAACTCAAGTTTGATTTCCAATGTTTTACACTTTTTATCCACCTCATTACCTGTCTATAGTTACGTAGAAAACTTTCTCTCTCTCTCTCTCTCTCTCTCTCTCTCTCTCTCTCTCTCTCTCTCTCTCTCTCTCTCTCTCTGTCTTTTACTTAAAAAAATATATAAATAAAATAGCCTCCAATCACAGAATTATAGCAATCGACAACCTAAGTACAAAACATGTACAACCCCCCTTTCTGTCTGTCTGTCTGTCTGTCTGTCTGTCTGTCTGTCTCTCTCTCTCTGTGTGTGTGTGTGTGTGTGTGTGTGTGTGTGTGTGTGTGTTTTACTAAGAAATAGTATATAAAATAGCTCTCAATCACAGAATTGTAACATTTGACAACTTACGTACAAAAATGTACGACTTTCCCTCTCTCTCTCTCTCTCTCTCTCTCTCTCTCTCTCTCTCTCTCTCTCTCTCTCTCTCTCTCTCTGTGTGTGTGTGTGTGTATGTGTTTTACTTAAGAAATAGATATATAAAATAGCTCTCAATCACAGAATTGTAACAATTGACAACTTACGTACAAAAATGTACGACTTTCTCTCTCTCTCTCTCTCTCTCTCTCTCTCTCTCTCTCTCTCTCTCTCTCTCTCTCCTAGTATTTACTTAAAATATAGATAAATGAAACAGCTTCCAAATACGGAATTATACCTATTGACAACCTATAAAGGAAACATGTACAAGACCTCTCTCTCTCTCTCTCTCTCTCTCTCTCTCTCTCTCTCTCTCTCTCTCTCTCTCTCTCTCTCATATTTCCACACACACATTATAGAATGAATAACAGCCAAATGATCCTACGGTGAATTCACCAACGCTTTAATACTTGGGATGGAAAGTCGATTATAATTTTTTTTTTATTTATTTATTTTTGTTTTTGGCTATTTGATTTTTGTGCGTCATTTTGCAACCGTCCAGCGTATGTCGATGGTAATCTGATTAAGGGATGAGCTCTCAAGGCCCCGAGGATTGAACCCAGGTTTGTTATGTGAGTCCATCCGTTCCGCATTCGACCCACAGAGAGAGAGAGAGAGAGAGAGAGAGAGAGAGAGAGAGAGAGAGAGAGAGAGAGAGAATTTGTATGTATGATTTCCATAGCTATAGAACTGCAATTAGAAGTTCCTTTATTTTTTAAGAAAGAGAGAGAGAGAGAGAGAGAGAGAGAGAGAGAGAGAGAGAGAGAGAGAGAGAGAGAGAGAGAGAATTTGTATGTGTGCATGTTTTGCACATAGGATTTCCATAGCTATAGACCTGCAATTAGAAGTTATATTTTTATTAAGAAAACAGAGAGAGAGAGAGACAGACAGACAGACAGACAGACAGACAGACTTTGTATGTATATACATGTTTTGCACATAAGTTATCTATAGCTATGAATCTGAAATTAGGATTTTGCTACTTATTTGTTTTAGAAAACATAAAAGAGAGAGAGAGAGAGAGAGAGAGAGAGAGAGAGTAAAAGTGTAATTTATTTAAAATAAATCTGCTATTGGCAGCTGTCTTATTTTTATGAATTATTTGTTGAGAAAGGAAAATGGAGAGAGAGAGAGAGAGAGAGAGAGAGAGAGAGAGAGAGAGAGAGAATTTCAGGTCAATGTAAGGGCCTGTACACACCTGGGTGTCGTACACAGTCCTCAGTGGGTATTTCTGGTCCGTGAATGGGAACAGCGGTTGGTCATAGAGAGGTACACAGTCTCTCTCTCTCTCTCTCTCTCTCTCTCTCTCTCTCTCTCTCTCTCTCTGGAGGCAGGAAGATATATTTTGAACTCTTTCTTCATACTCTTGGTTTGGTTGAAGGATGTCGTGGAAACACGGAATTAGTCAAAAATAGATATATTCTCTAAATGGTTACATCGTGAGATAGTTTTCAGAGAAGTGCTTGATGTCGAAGACAGACGAAGGGAGAAAAAGAAGTGATCTCTCCCAGAGTGATTTACAAAGCAATAGGTTAGCAAACCTAACAAAAGATAGGTGTGTAGGAACGAACACCTTTTTTTAGGTTAACGCGAGTCATCATTTTAAAGTTCTCATGAGAGCCAAAGTAGGTTCCCATCCCACTAGGTTGACGTTCGTATATTTGTTGTTATGCGTAACTAGCCTTCACACGGTTTTGGCCATTCTTTCCTTGACGACCTCTGACCTGATTAGGAGTTATGCGTTTATACTAAGGAATGTCCTACATTTCTTTTTATCATGGAATTGAATATTACAAAAGGCTACTGTAGGATTGTTCCACTTGACAAAGGGATTATCTACTGAATAATAATAATAATAATAATAATAATAATAATAATAATAATAATAATAATAATAATAATATAATAATAATAAGAGGGAAAAAATGGATAAGTATCAAGACCTGAAAATAGAAATAAGAAGGATATGGGATATGCCAGTGGAAATTGTACCCATAATCATAGGAACACTAGGCACGATCCCAAGATCCCTGAAAAGGAATCTGGAAAAACTAGAGGCCGAAGAAGAGTGCGATCCTAGAAACGGCGCACATAGTAAGAAAAGTGATGGACTCCTAAGGAGGCAGGATGCAACCCGGAATCCCACACTATAAATACCACCCAGTCGAATTAGAGAACTATAATACAGCAAAAAAAAAAAAAAATAATATTAATATTAATAATAATAATTATGGATATAATTTGTAATTATCGTTTTTTCCACTTGCACATTTGTAGAGTTGATAAAGAGAAATGAGGAGGAATGTAAGAGGAGGAGTGAAGTGAACATACGAGGTGAAAGTGAAAGTAGAAGGTAAAAAGAGAAAGGCAATTTCGCTCCTAATTCACGACGTAAATCTTTCTGGGCTGAACACAACAATAACACTAAATTCTCCCAACAGGTAATGAGTGTTTCTTTGCTTTTGAGAATGATTGATACTTCCAGATGAAGATTTAAATGAAGGCTGGGAGAGAGAGAGAGAGAGAGAGAGAGAGAGAGAGAGAGAGAGAGAGAGAGAAAGAGAGAGAGAGTTACTAATAAGCCGGATACAAATTTTCATGAAACGATGCAATATATATATTGTGTGTGTGTGTGTGTTTGAGAGAGAGAGAGAGAGAGAGAGAGAGAGAGAGAGAGAGATTTACTAATAAGCCTGATACAAATTTTCAAGAAACGATGCAATATAGTGTGTGTGTGTGTGTGTGTGTGTGTGAGAGAGAGAGAGAGAGAGAGAGAGAGAGAGAGAGAAAGAGAGAGGAGAGAGAGAGAGAGAGAGAGAGTTACTAATAAGCCTGAAACAAATTTTCAAGAAACGATGCAATATATATTGTGTGTGTGTGTAAGAGAGAGAGAGAGAGAGAGAGAGAGAGAGAGAGAGAGAGAGAGAGAGATTTACTAATAAGCCTCATACAAATTTTCAAGAAGCGATGCAACATAGTATGCGTGTTTGGTTGTGTGTGAGAGAGAGAGAGAGAGAGAGAGGATAGAGAGAGAGGAGAGAGAGAGAGAGAGAGAGAGTTACTAATAAGTGTTATGTGAGGAGAGAGAGAGAGAGAGAGAGATTGTTTTTGGCTTGCTTTCATGTATAGAATGTTTTTTTATATATTTCAGTTTTAGAAGTGGCCTACTGTAATTATTTGGTTTTATAAAATCTTTGAGACAGTTAGGATATTACTTTTCGAATTCACTTTTGTTGATAAATAATCAATATTTTCAGATTACTTTGTATGCAAAGAATTCATCCCTACAAGATAATTAATGATTTCATCTCTAAGACTAACTATGAACTAACAAAAATTTCCAGATAATAATTTTCAAAGAAATTTTACGAGTGGAATTCTCAACAAACACGTAACCATTTTAACGACACTTTCACAGAATAAAAAAAAATTACAGATAATAATTTTCAAAGAAATTTTATGAGTAAAAGTCTCGGTAAGCAGAAACAATTTTAACGACACTTTAAACATAAAAAAAAGAATTCAAATTTTAATTAACAAAAATTACAGATAATAATTTTCAAAGAAATTTTACGAGTGAAAGTCTCAATAAATACGTAGCAATTTTAGCACTTAAACTGGCATCCACGTTCCCAGAAAAGACCTGGAATCTTTTAATTCTCTTGGAAAAAAAATATATTTAAAAAATTTTGTACGTCCTACGGACCAAATGGAAAAAAATATTTATAACGGTAAAGAAAGAAAAAAGGTGTTTCTAGTAAAACAGAAATCTGTACAACAAAATTCCATTTCCAGAGATTTAAAAATCGCGAAGACCATCATATTTTAGAATACGTACCCTATAAAAGGGATAAGCACACACACACATATATATAGATAGATATATATTTATATAGATGTATAGATTATATATATATATATATTTATATATATATATATATAGGATATATATATATACTATCGATATATAGATGATATATATATATATAGATATGATGTAGAGATATGTATATATATCCATATAGGATATATATAGATATAGATACTATATATATATGTTATATATTATATATATATCTATATATATATATATATATATATATATATATAGATTATCTAGATATATATCTATTATATATATATATATATATAGATATATATATATATATATATAGATATATATATATATATATAATATATATATATATATATAGATATATATATAGATATATATATATAGATAGAGATATATAGATATAGATATATATATATATATATATATATATATATATATATATATATATAATCTATATCTATATATAATATTTTATATATATATATATCTAGATATATAAGAGATATATCTATATATATATTATATATATATATATCTATAAAAAAAAAAAAAAAAATATATATCTATATATATATAGAGATATATATAGATATATATAGATAGATAATATATAGATATATATTTCATAGAATATATATATAGAGATATGATAGAGATTCTTATAGATATATAGAGATATATATATATAATATTATATAGCTATATATAGATATCTATATATATATATATATATATATATATAGTAATAGGAGATAATGATATGCTATAGATATATTAATCTATATATATATATATATATCTATATATATATAGTATATATATATAGATATATATATATATATATATATACATCGATTATATAGATATATCTATATATTAGAGATATATATATAGATATATAGAGATTATATAGAGCATTATAGAATAGAGATATATATAGGATATAGATAGATATAGGATATATATTAAAGATAGATATATATAGTAGATTATATATATAGAGATAGATAATATTATATATATATCTACCGATATCTATGATTTATATATAGAATATATATATATTAGACTATATAGATTATAGATATATTAGATATATATATATAGATTCTATATATATATTAGATATATATATGTCTAGATATATAGATATATATATATATAGATATATATATATAGATAGATATAGATCTATATTTATATATATCTATATATTATATATAGATAGATATATATATATATATAGATATATATAATCTGATAGATATATATATTATATATAGATATAGAATATATATAGATATATATATATAGATATATATATATAGATGAGATGAGATATATATACAGGATTATAGACATAGGAGATAGATAGATATATAGAGATATATAGATGTAGAAAGAGATAGAGATATACTATAATAGAGTATAGAGATATTAATATAGATATAGAGAGATTAGATAAATATAGATATATATAGATATATATAGATAGATAGAATATACATATATATATATTGATATAGATAGTGATCGATATAGATATAGAGAGATATATATAGATATATATAGTATATAGATATATATATATAGATATATAGATATATGTCTAGAGCGATAGACGCATATAGCTTAGATCTATATATCTATATACTAGAGTCTAGATAGATATATATAGATAGATATATATATATGATATATATATTATATATATTATATATATAATATATATATATAGGATATCTATATATATATATATATAGATGAGATATATATAGATATCTATATTATATATATTAGATATATATATATATATATATATATATATATATATGATAATAATGATATATATCTAGAATATATATATATATATATATAGATATATATATATATCTATATATATATAGATATATATATATAAATGAGGAACATTTGTGAAAAGAGATTCCACATCAAAACTAGCCATAAAATAGTCCCTCCATCCTGTCTAGAAATTAATTGTTGAAATTTCATATCCATTTTTTAAAGAAAATTCACCGTTACAAAAATTCAGATAAAAGTCCTGCCAGAAATTGAGATGGAAAAAGATGACTATTGTAAGCAGCCATGATTGGTCTTAGAGGTAGGTCAGGCTCTCTTCAGCATTCTTTATGGTTTACCGAAAATTCACAAGCAATGACCTACCTCTAAGACCAATCATGGCTGCTTACAATAGTCCATCTTTTTCCATCTCAAAATTTCTGGCAGGACTTTTATCTGAATTTTGTAACGGTGAATTTTCTTTAAAAAATGGATATGAATTTCAACAATTAATTTCTAGACAGGATGGAGACTATTTTTATGGCTAGTTTTGATGTGGAATCTCTTTTCACAAATGTTCCTCATTTTTAGAAATTATTAATAACGCTCACCCGAATATCAAGTTTACAGTAGAGGTTGAAAAAGAAGGTACTCTACCTTATTTAGATTTGAGAATCACTAGAAGAAACTCAGAATTTGCCACGTCAGTCTACAGAAAACGGACCTATACAGGACTCACTAATAATTTTTATAGCTCCTGTCAACATTCTTTTAAATTAAAAACACCATCCACACATTGGTAAATAGGGACCCTAAAGTATTCATCTTCTTGGAAAATTTTCATGACGAGATTTCATTTTTGCTGAGTTTTTTTAAGTCCAATTCTTTCCACAAGACGTAGTTTTGAAAATTGTCACCAGATACTTTCGAAGTTTTTTCAGCCTTTATCTCCTAATTTTGATGTTCCAAAAAGGTTATTTTATGCTACTATTCCTCATATTTCTGATCTGAATTCATATCAGTTTAAAAACAAATCATTGAACAAGAAATTCCGTGTCTCAAGGTCAAATTAATATCAAACAATCCTTGTACCATAGGTTCCTTTTTTAATTTCAAAGATCGCCTTCAGCCCTTCATGAGATCCAACGTCATATATAAATATTACATGCCCTGGATGTCCAGGTTCTTACGTTGGATCAACTCGAAGGTTGCTGAGGGTTCGATATTGCAGTCATTTAGGTTTTAGTTTCCGAACAGGACAAAGAATAAAAAACAACCAACCTGAATTTTCTAATATCAGGAAACCATGCTTTTAATTGCAAAATTGAGCTCCAGAAAGAACAACAGTTCACAATAATAGTCATGTCAAACATCCTGATCGCTTAAACTACCCTCGAGTCATTATATATTAAGAAACTTGTTCCTTCGTTAAATGGTAATACTTCTTCAGCCACTTTATAACCTGGCATAGTTAACGTCGTCACCTGCTTTTGACGACAGGTCATTCCATCTTCTCTCCTCATGGACGGTTAGTGTTTGGGTGTTCTCTCTTTTTTTTTACTGCTTTTACTTTGTACTTTTCTCTTTTTTTTGGTTAATTTAAGACTATTTTAATTCATGTGACTTCTGTTTGTGTTTTATGGCTTTATATGTTATTTATTTGTCCTATTGCTCTTTGCAGACTGATGATGCACAGATGTTTCATGTGCGAAACGTTTCATAATAAACTTCATCCTTTTACAACTAGTACCATGGACACCCTCTGAAGATTCGATATATATATATATATATATATATATATATATATATATATATATATATATATATATATATATATATATATATATATATATATATATATATATATATTATATACATACATTTAACTGTATATATGGAATGAAAGCGAGAGAGAGAGAGAGAGAGAGAGAGAGAGAGCCGCTTCTTCAATCACTTTCTGTCAATTGTTTTCGATACCGAGCCTATTTCCTTTTAAAATACAGCTGCATTTGATGCGGAAGGCTGCATTTTTGGTTGTGTAACGCATTGGATAATTTTTAATTCTAGTGGGCAAAAAGAATAGTCATATGAAATTTTTTATGTAAATATTTGCTTGATATCCATTAATTTTGTACTGAAATCTACTGTTCAAAAAATACTTTTTTAAATATATGCATTTGCTTCAAAGACTTTTTTTTTTTTTTAATAATTTACTAACAGAATTATTGCTTTTCTTTATTCTCTAATAGTTGTAATTTTTAATAAAATAAATTTTTAATTTTATAGATTTGCCTAGAGCAAATATATTCTGTGTTACATGTAATCAGTGATATTTCTGAAATATGCAACATAAAAAATTACATACATTTTGACAACAGATTATTTTATACGAATTATTTTCCTTGTCAATATTTGAGGTAGTACATCAATTCTTTTAATAGATTTTAATAGATTTATATAATAGATTTTGAGATAATTTCACAAGCAATTATTGTTTGTTTTCTACAATAATATATTTTCATAAGTAGCAAATGGTACTATTCAACCATTATATATTACTTATAATGGATAAATCAAGTCAACTGGTACTAAGTTGTTGATAAGTAACTGAGTCATGGAAGCTTTATTTGAGTTAAGTAATATTATTATTATTATATTATCATTATTATTATTTTTTCCTGGAAGAAGACCATCTTTTAAACATATTCTTCTAAAAAGAATGGCTGTATTTAGCGAATTAATTTTATATAACAAGCAATAGAAAGGTTGTAATATAAAATTAATTCACTAAGCACAGCCATTCTTTTTAACATATTATTATTATCATTATTTTATTTATTTTTATTCATTTATTTTTTTTTTGGTCTATCACAGTACTCCAATTCGCCTGGGTGGTATTTATAGTGTGGGGTTCAGGATTATTATTATTATTATTATTATTATATTATTATTATTATTATTATTATTATTATTTTTTATTATTATTATATTATTATATTATATTTTTTTTCTATCACAGTCCTCCAATTCGACTGAGTGGTATTTATAGTGTGGGGTTCCGGGTTGCATCCTGCCTCCTTAGGAATCCATCACTTTTCTTACTATGTGTGCCGTTTCTAGGATCACACTCTTCTGCATGAGTCCTGGAGCTACTTCAGCCTCTAGTTTTTCTAGATTCCTTTTCAGGTACCTTGGGATCGTGCCTAGTGTTCCTATGATTATGGATACAATTTCCACTGGCATATCCCATATCCTTCTTATTTCTATTTTCAGATCTTGATACTTATCCATTTTTTCCCTCTCTTTCTCTTCAACTCTGGTGTCCCATGGTATTGCGACATCAATGAGTGATACTTTCTTCTTGACTTTGTCAATCAACTCTCACGTCTGGTCTGTTTGCACCTATCACCCTATCCGTTCTGATACCATAGTCCCAGAGGATCTTTGCCTGATCGTTTTCTATCACTCCCTCAGGTTGGTGCTCGTATCACTTATTACTGCAAGGTAGCTGATGTTTCTTGCACAAGGCTCCAGGGGAGGGTTTTTGCAATTGAACCAGGCCTGTTTTTGTATGGTTCTGTGCAAGTGCTGGGCATTCGCTTGCTATGTGGTTTATGGTTTCATTTTTCCTTATTGCACTTCCTACATAAATGGGAGAGAGTTATTTCCGTCTATCGTCTCTTTGAACATACTCTGGTTCTTAGGGCTGATTATTGTACCGCTGTTATCATTCCTTCAGTTTCCTTCTTTAGCTCTCCCCCCTCTGTAGCCATTGCCATGTCATCGCTGGCTAGTTCTTTAGTCTGTCTCATGTATTGTCCGTGCATTGGTTTGTTGTGACCAGTCCTCTGTTCTGTCTGTCATTCTCCTGTCTCTGTAAATTTCTGGGTCTTCGTCTACTTTTATAGTCCTTCTTCCATGCACTCTTTAGCCACTCGTCTTCACTGGTTTTCAGATATTGCCCCAGTGCTCTGTTCTCGATGTTGACGCAGTCCTCTATACTTAGTAGTCCTCTCCCTCCTTCCTTTCGTGTTATGTATAGTCTGTCCGTATTTGCTCTTGGGTGTAGTGCTTTGTGTATTGTCATATGTTTCCTGGTTTTCTGATCTATGGTGCGGAGTTCTGCCTTCGTCCATTCGACTATTCCTGCGCTGTATCTGATTACTGGCACTGCCCATGTGTTTATGGCTTTTATCATATTTCCGTCGTTGAGTTTTGACGTGAGTATCACCTTGATTCTCTTGCTATATTCTTTCCTGATCATGTCCTTCTCTCTTGGTGTTTTTTATATCCCCTCCTTCCATATTCCCAGGTATTTGTATCCAGTCTCATCTATGTGTTTGATGTTGCTCCCATCTGGTAGCTTTATCCCTTCAGTTCTCGTTACTTTGCCCTTTTGTCTGTTGACTAAGGCGCATTTTTCTATTCCAAACTCCATCCTGATGTCTGGAAGTGATCATTACCCGATCCATCTGAAATATGTTGTAAATGCTCCATCTGAAAAATTACCTAAGTGTAAGGTAGAGGATGCTGACTGGGACAAGTTCAGTAAAGGAGTCAATCTAGATAGGGAGTTTGAGTCATTTCATTCTCACCTGAATGCCTATGACTACTTCATTGAATCCACTCTGAAGAGTGCTGAGGGCTCGATTCCCAAGACAAAAGGTAAACCTCGTAGACCTGCAGTTCCCTGGTGGAATAAGACATGTGGTATTCTGAGGAAAGTCACTAGGAAGTGCTACCGACGATACAAAACTAGTGGTTCCCCTCAGTCTAAATTAATCTATAATCGTGCATTAGCCAAGCAGCGGTGCTTTTACCAGAAAGCCAAAAGAGAGAGTTGGCTTTACTATATCAATGGAATCAATTCCAGAACTCCAATGAGAGGGGTGTGGCGCAAAATCAGGAAACTAAGTGGAAAATTTGTTGCATCACCATTACCCTCATTAAAGGTCAATAACACTCTGATCACAGAGCCCACTGAAGTTGCCAATGAGCTGGGAAAACACTTTTCTCAAGTTTCCAGCCCTGACAATTATTCTCTAGAATTTCAAAGAATTCGGAATGCCGAAATGACTCTGAAATTTGAATCTGGAAAATCTGAACCATACAATCACAAATTTTCCTTAAGAGAAATTCGGGAGGCCCTCTCTTCAACTGAATCTACAGCTCCAGGGGGTGATTCAGTTTTATATGAAATGCTTAAACACCTCCCAGATGATGCCAAAAAGTATCTACTTAAGATTATAAACCAAATATGGGAAACTGGAATTTTACCCAAGGACTGGAAAATATCCATAATTGTTCCCATAAAAAAGCCTAATAAAGACGCTTCCCAAGCCACCAGCTATAGACCAATAGCTCTTACCAGCTGTGTGTGTAAGCTGATGGAAAAAATGATAAACACCAGATTAGTTTGGCACCTGGAAACAAAAGGACTAATATCTCCATTTCAATTTGGCTTCAGGAAAAATCGTTCCACCCTTGATCCGTTGCTGAGGCTGACCAATCAAATCCAGCAAGGATTTGCCAAACGATGTCAGGCTATCGGCGTATTTTTCGACCTTGAGAAAGCATATGACACTACTTGGAGAATTGGCATCATAAAACAATTGCACAAGATGGGCATATGTGGAAGAATGATTAAATTTGTATATTCCTTTTTAACAGATATTTTTTAAGGTTAGAGTGGGCAACACACTCTCCCAACCTTTTGTGCAGGAGGAGGGTGTTCCACAAGGAAGCGTTTTAAGTGTAACACTTTTTTCAGTGGCAATAAACAGTATAGTCCAACAAATATCATCACCTGTTAAATGTTCACTTTTTGTTGATGACCTTGCAATATACTGCACAGGATATGATGCCTTGTCAGTATGTAAACATCTGCAAAGGTCTGTTAATGCCATTACAAAGTGGGCTGATGAGAATGATTTTAAATTCTCCTCCTCTAAAACAGTTTCTGTAAGATTTACTAGGTGCCAGCGTGTGGAAGAGGTTCCCACACTCAGTTTAAAAGGATCTATCATTCCGTATGAAAATGAAGTGAAATTTTTGGGAATGACCATTGACCAGAAATTGACATGGGCCAGCCACATAAATAACTCCTTAAAGATTAAGGTTAAAACAATCTCTGAATATTTTAAAGGTTGTTTCTGGATTTAGTTGGGGAGCTGATAAAAAATCCCTGCTGAGACTATATGACTCGTTTTGCAGGTCCAAGCTAGACTATGGCTGTCAGATTTATTCCTCAGCTTGTCAAACCAGGCTGAAGGAACTAGATGTTGTACACAATATGGGGCTGAGAATATGCTCAGGGGCTTTTAGAACTTCGCCTGTTGAAAGCATATATGTTGATACTAACCAACTTCCCCTTGATTTGAGAAGGCAAGAACTAGGATTGAGGTAGATTAAGGCTAGAATTAAAAGTGCTCCCAAAAATCCCTCCTTCCAGGTGCTGAGGGAAGCAGACTCACGGTCTTTTCTGGTATAAGAGCCTCTAGACCATTCCAAGTTAGACTAAATGAAGATGTTAGGAGTAATAATCTTAAATCCCAGAAAGTCATGGAAGTAAAACATCCTGTGTATCCTCCATGGCTTATTCCAGAAGCATCCGTGTGCAAAAACGCATTTAACAAAAAAGACTGTCCTGAGGAAGAGATTAGGGAAAATTCTTGGAGCACGAAACTGTCCATACTAATGTGACAAAAATATATACGGATGGATCAAAGTCTGGTAGTGGTGTTGGCTGTGCGGTTATCCTTGGTGATACAGCATATACAGCTAAACTACCTGACTTTGCATCCATATTCACAGCAAGAATTAACAGCCGTAGTCTCTCGCCCTGGATATAGTTGTTCAAAGTAGCGACACTAATTTTGTCATTTACTCTGATTCGAAAAGCACTTTAGAAGCTATTAAAAAATTCAATAGCTTCCATCCGTTAGTTCAAAAGTTCAGGAATCGCTCCTCCATTTGTATTATTTGCGTAAATCTGTCTCATTCTGTTGGGTCCCTTCACATGTGGGGATTTGCGGAAACGAGATGGCAGATAGGGAAGCGAAAGCTGCTAGTGTCTCCTCAGAAACAGCCTTTAGTAAAGTGCTCATACAGATCTAAAAGGTCCTTTTAGGTCTTATATTTTAAGCAAATGGCAAGAAAGATGGACTTCTCCTCATCTTGCCAATAATAGAAAGTACAGAAATATTAGAAATAATATATTGCCGTGGCCTTCGTCTTTCCAGTCTGATAGGCGAACAGAAATAGTTTTAAGCAGACTGAGGATTGGGCACACTTATTTGACCCATCAGTTTATTTTAGAAGGGGGCAGCCTCCCAGAGTGTGCTTGCGGTGGCGAGATGCTAACAGTGGAGCACATTCTGGTTGCTTGCCACAGATATTTTACCAGAGAGAGAGATATCTTAGGGGTAAATCCCTTTGTGGAATTTGGGATCTTAATTGAGAATTGGATGATTTGGGAGAATGAGAAGATATTTCTGCTCTCATCTCCTTTTTAAAGTCTATAGATATTTTTAATAACATTTAATTATTTTTTCTATCACATCATGATATATATATTTATTTATTAAGCATCTTCATTTATTTCTTCATTAATTCATTCATTTCTCATATGGTAATTTATATATGAACCATTTTCTTCATACACTTATTAATTCATTCATAATGTAATTTATTTAATCTCCATTACGGCGCTGAATGGCTTCTTTAGCCCCAGTGCCTGGGCTTTTGCCCTAAAACTCATACATCCATTCATCCCATCCATCCATCCTGATGTCCCCAGATACAATCCTTACAGTTGGATTAGGGCATCTATTGCCTTGATGGCTCTTACCATACAGCTTGATGTCGCCCCATGAACATTAGATGGTTAATTCTGTTGCCTCTTTTCTTGAGTTGGTACCCGGCATCCATCTTCTGTAGTACTTTTGTCATGGGAATCATGGCTACTACGAAGAGTAGTGGAGACAGTGAGTCTCCCCGGAAGATCCCTCTCCTGATATTAACTTCTGCTAGTCTTATTCCAGAGCTTGTAAGTATTGTATTCCAGTTGCGCATTATATTTTTGAGGAAGCTGATGGGGTTTTCTTCTGCCCCATATATTTTCAGGCATAATATTAGCCATGTGTGTGGTATCATGTCGAAGGCTTTCTTATAGTCTATCCATGCCATACTTAGGTTGGTTTTCCTTCTCCTACTGTTCTTCATTACCATTTTGTCTATCAGGAGCTGGTCTTTTGTGCCCCTACACTTCCTTCTGTAGCCTTTCTGTTGGTGGGGGATGGTGTTTGTCTCCTCTAGGTAGTTGTATAGCCTTTCACTGATGATACCTGTTAGTAACTTCCACATTATTGGTAGGCAGGTGATAGGCCTGTAGTTACTGGCTATATTTCCCTTACTCTTGTCTTTTTGTACTAAGGATGTTCTTCCTGTGGTCATCCATTTGGGTGCATGGTGATTTGAGATACAATGCTGGAGTTGTTCTGCTATTCGTGGGTGTAGGGTCTTGAAGTTTTTGAGCCAGTATCCATGGACTTCATCGGGACCTGGGGCTTTCCAGTTTGGCATTAAGATCTACATTATTATTATTATTATTCAGAAGATAAACCCTATTCACAAGAAATACTCCCACAGGGTCCATCGACTTTTAATTCAAGCTTCAAAAGAGTATGATATTCATTAGGAAGAAGTAAGAGGAGGTAAACGGAATTACAGAAAAAAAAGAAATTCAGATTTAAAAAAATATCCTAATACCTGAATTGTAGAAGTCTTATTTCTGAACCCTTTGATCAATATATACAAAGGTTTTGTTGTCCAAAGGAAAAACCTTGGAAACTGAACTGCTTCATAATGTATTCTCTCAAAATTTTTGGTAATGGCCTTTAACCGTAAAAAAAGGAAATTTCAGAGTTGATAAGTTACATAATCCATAATTTTGGAGATTCCTAAGATTGCTAAGGTCGGAGGTGAGATACCTTATAATCAAAAGTGGGAGATAAGTGAAATCAATTATTATTTATTTAGGATTTGAAATTTTTTGTGGCCTCTGGTAGACTGCGTAATCACTTGCATAATAAAATCGTGTGTCTTTTGCTCCCTGTCAAACTGATCTGAATAATAATAATAATAATAATAATAATAATAATAATAATAATAATAATAATAATAATAATAATAATAATAATAATAATAGACCAGACTTGACGTTGACTGACAAAAACAATAAGAAAACATGACTCATTGGTGTCGCAATACCATGGGGCACCAGAGTTGAAGAGAAAGAAAGTGAAAAAATGGATAAATATCAAGACCTGATAATAATAACAATTTGCATGTCTAACAACAATAACTACTATAGCAATGTAGATCTTGATGTCAATGCGATATAAACAAAAAGTAAACAAATAATGGATGCACATAAAGTCAAAAGGAAGAACTGCCCCAAAAGTCCGCTTGATTCTTTGAGGTGGTCATCCAGTAGTGCCTTGGACGAGCCTCTCAAGAAAAGAATCACCAACGTTATGGGCGCTCAAGTGACCTCTGTAGCAAGTAGGGAGCAATTTCGGTTTAATTCCTCGAGAGATGGAAAGGAACTTTGCGCATTTACTGAAGGTTCGTCTCTCTCTCCTTTTTCTGCGATTTAGTCAGATTTAAAATTAAACCTTTTGAGTTAGATGAAGATCTTGAGCTCATTGTTAATGATAAGACAAATGAATGAACAGAGGTGTAGTTCATTGATGATATGCACAGCATCAAAATGAATGTAAGTAGAGAAGGATATAGAAAGATGAAGGGAATTTGTTTTCTCTTGTCTTCGGGTACGTTATTCTTTTTATAAGTTATCTGAGTAAAATATCTAACTATTCTCTGGATGAGGGAAAAAAGGCAGTTGTTGTTTTTGGTTTATAAATATATTTAAAAATATATATTATTAAGTTATTTCACCTAACGGAGTGAGGGGGAGCATATTAGAGACATTAATTAAAAATCAAGTAAAAAATGCCCCGAAACATTCAAGTTTCCTGTTACAGCTTATAATCAAGGCCAACGAAAATAGACCTATCTTTTGGCGGTCTCAGTACAATACTGTATGAACCGCAGCCCAGGAAACTCTCAGCCGGCGGTGGTGGCCTGTGTTGTTGCGTTACTAGAAGCACGATTATGGCTAACCTTAACCTCAAATAAAATAAAAACTACTGAGGCTAGAGCGGTGCAATTTTGGATGTTTGATGATTGGAGGGTGGATGATCAATATGCCAATTTGCAGCCATTTAGCCGCAGAGGTTTTTAAGATCTGAGGGCGGACAGGGCCATCTCAATAGTTTTCTTTTACAGAACACTAAGAATAACCGTATATCATCTGCAAGACCATTTGAATAATTGGAATTGATAAGACGATGCCTGTGGCTATCAGAACTGCAGATATGTATGCGCGTACGTATGTATGTACGTGTATGTGTGTGTGTATGTTTAACAGCAATGACCTTGAAGGCGTGGCTACCTGGATCCTGTACTCGTCAGAAATCATGACCATTACCCTTTATTCAAATCATTTAACATGACGCCACATTTCAACTATTTCCAATAGTTTACGAATAGATGTTCAACAGATCAATGCAATTTTACTTGTATTCTTGAAAATATAACTCGAAAAAATAAACTCAGCATAATCACCTGTTGCTATACAGTTTCTAACAGTATTAACATTAAAGTCTTAACCATCAATAATCCCTTAGCCAAAGCATCAGAATAGGTAGCGTCTTGGTCTAAGATTAATTATACCTTACCACATCGTTAAGGATGTATGACTGTTAGTTGACTTTAATGCTATGAGACTCTGTTATCCGGCATGCGGGGGAGCCACCCCCTCTCCCACCCCCTTCCCAACAGCAGCAGGAACTCGAGAGAGAGAGAGAGAGAGAGAGAGAATACCAAGATGAAACTTCATGGATTTACCTTACAGACTTGACTGGCAAAGCCCTTTCTGTCTTCAAACCCCCTCCCCCTCTACCTCCCCTCCCTTTCCCCTCCCCTCCCATCCCCTCTCCTCCCCTTCCCCCTGCCCTCCCCCACATTCCATGATCCAAAGACGCCCCCCCCCCCCACCCACCACCCCAGGTCAAACCAAGCGACCAACACCCTCCCGTTTTATGACAAGAACCATCATCATCCTGATCATCTTCCCCCAAACTTTGCGACGCCAAGTTTAGAGATGATGTAAGTTTACGAGTTGTTGTGGTGTTGTTAATTACGACAGTGATATATTATGGGCATTGCTGTCTTTTGAAGAAGTCCTTCTGGAAGGTTCTCATCGTTGGAGATCTGATTGATTATTAAAGGCCTATTAGCCACAGTACACGACCAGGCCATTCTCAGTTGAGCTATTCATTGAATTTACTTCAAGTATAAACTATTTAGCTCAGCTAGAAATTTACAAATGTGTAAAATCAGGCTTTGCATTGAATTTACTTCAAATATAGTCTAATCAACTCGGCTAGAACATTCACAAAAGTGTAAAATCATCTTTTTTTTTTACTCAATTGTAAAGTAATCAACTCAGCTAGAACATTTACAAATGTGTAAAATCAGGCTATTCATTGAATTGTTTAAAAAATAAACTATTCAGCTCTGCTAGAACTTTCACGATTGTGTAAAATCAGGCTCTTAATTGAATTTACTTTAAGTATAAACTATTTAGCTCAGCTAGAACATTTACAAATGTGTAATATCTGGCGCTTCATTGAATTTATTTACAATATAAACTATCCAGCCTGCTAGAACAATTACAAAATTGTAAAATCAGATCCTGCATTGAATTTACTTCAAGTATAGTCTAATCAACTCAGCTAGAACATTTACAAAAGTGTAAAATCAGGTTCTTCATTGAATCTCCTTCAAAGATATGCCATTCACCTCAGCTGGAACATTTACAGAAGTGTGAATTTATTCAAGTATAAATTATTCAACTCGGCTAGAATATTTACAAATGTGTAAAATCAGGCTATTCATTGAATTTATTTAAAAAATAAACTATTCAGCTCTGCTAGAACTTTCACGATTGTGTAAAATCAAGCTCTTCATTAAATTTACTTCAAGTATAAACTATTCAACTCTCCTAGAACATTTACAAAAGTTTAAAATCAGCTATTCATTGAATTTACTCCAAGTATAAAGTATTTAGCTCTGCTAGAACATTTACGAAAGTGTAGAATCAGGCTCTACATTGAATTTATTTCTAAAATAAACTATTCATCTCAGCTAGAATATTTACAAATGTATAAAATCAGGCTCTTCATCAAATTTATTTAAAAAATAAATCATTTAGCTCAGCTAGAACTTTCACAATTGTGTAAAATCAGGCCCTTTATTGAATTTAGGTCTGATATAAACTATTCGACTTAGCTAGAACATTCACAAGTGTCAAATCAGGCTTTTCATTGAATCTGCTTCAAAGATAAGCTATTCACCTCAGCTAGAACATTCAGAAATGTGTAAAATCAGTCACCATTGAATTTATTTCAAAAATAAAATATTCAACTCAGCTACATCATTCAGAAGTGTAAAAGCAGGCTCTTCATTGAATTAACTTCATATATAACCTATTCAGCTCTGCTAGTACATTTACAAAAGTTTAAAATCAGGCTTTGCATTGAATTTACTTCTAATATATATGAATAAACTCAGCTAGAACATTTACACAAGTGTAAAATCAGGCTCTTAACTGAATTTACTTCAATTATAAGCCGTTCAACTCGGCTGGAACATTCACAAAAGTATAAAATCATTAGGCGCTCAAATAAATCTGCCACATAAATGTGATTGGTTATAGACCTATTAGTCAACAGTACACAACTAGGCCCCTTCATAATTTAAGCTCTTCTCTGAATACACTTCAAACCTAATAAGTCATTCGACTCGGCTGGAACATTCACATAAATGTAAAGTCATCTTCTACATCGAAACAAACCACGGGACCCATAAACACGCGGTATTGGCGAGAGCTTGCAGTAGTACGTACGTCCCGCGCAGAGAGCGTTAAATGAAATGGATGAATAATGGCGAGAACCATTACGCGTTTCTCATTACTGGTTCTGTTAGGTCGCGTAATATTTTAATATTCGCGCTGGCAGGAGATATTTGTAAATAGTTTTGATGAACTCCATCACGAGAAGAGTTGCGCCTGGCCCCCCTGCACAGGTATGAGCGAAACTACAGCCGTAATGTTTTAGGCCTATATGACTCTTGTATTATACATTTCATTGGATGGGGATTTGAAGGGATGTTTCTCTCATTTGCTTCCAGAGTGGTTGCATGGTTCCAGTGGGTCTAGAATAGTTAGATCTTTTACTAACAAGAAAAATTATCTTTACTCATCTTTACTCGTAAGAGGGTTAAGTTTGCTCCATTGATACTCACTTAACTGTAAATATTGGTCTATCTCATCTACGTATGCACTTCTGCATGTATGTACGGTCTGGTTATATAATTTGGTATAAGGTCAATGATTTGACACAGCCTTTCCAGAGTCGATTTTGCCACGAGTTCGGGAGTGAAAACCAGTAAAATGTCATTATCATGCATATTGATGTATGCACTTATATATACATGCTCTAGTGATATAATTTGGCATGAACTGAATAGATAATTTTCAAAGATACCTTTCAATTGCATATTAGTTTATATATGCATATGTATATGTGTATTCACGTACTGATGCATGTTTGTATGTTTAG
>NC_061087.1:106913844-106916344 GCF_015104395.2 Macrobrachium nipponense | reverse complement strand
GGCGAGGATTTAATTATAGGAAGAAGGTATTGAGGCTCGAGACAACTCACTTATGTAAGTTACATTTGACTATTTCATATTTCACTACAGTTTGGGTTTCATGTACATCTTGAATGTGAGTAACATTACTTTGTTAGCTTTTTGACTGCGTGATTTTTTACATTATAAGTGTGATTATATTTTGATACTGACGATACCAACAGATTACTAGTTGTAGGATTGTGCTCTGTAGTAAAATGTGTTAATTCAATGCCCTTTATCACGTAATTTATTGGAAAACAAATACTTGGTATGCAGTTTATTTACCTGTTTTAAGGTTATCCGTTTAAATATCTTTTTCATAAACCACCAGATAATTCATTTTAATGGTATTAGAATTCAATGTCATTTATCAAGTAATTTATTGGGAAACGAATCTTACGTACAGTGTAATTGCGTTCATTTATGGATCAAGCTAATTAACCTTGATGTTTTTTTTTCTAATATTCGTTTTGATAAACCACAAGGCAAGGAATTTTAATTGCATGAGTTGGTATAAACATACAGTAGAGAATACATTCTTTTTACACCAGTGTAATAAGGAAATACATGTAGGTACACATACATACATACATACATACATGTACAGTCTGGGATTCAAGCACACTCATGTAGTAATTAATTTATTGACCCAATAATTAAATTTTCCTCAGAGATGATTAAAGATGAGTTATTTAGGGTGGTAGATGTAATAGAAGAAACAGGTATAACATTATATATATATATATATATATATATATATATATTATATATATATATATATATATATATATATAGGGATAGGGAGCTATGGATGAGGATGGGAAACGTGCTATCAACCAACATACAACAGGAGCTGAAGAGACGTGCATGTACTAGTAATTGCCATTTATTAAACCAAGCTGACGTTTCGAGGACACAGCCTCAGTTTCATAGCTTGAAAAACGTAAATTAAACTCTATAATAGACTTCAGATTTAAAAAGAAATTTACAATTTAAAAAATATTTACACTTTAAACATATTACAGACAGAATGAGAAAATAGACGGTACCTTTCAGGACGGGAACTAAGGACCTAATGACATAAAAAACAGAGACGAGGGGCAGACTCAAGACAGGTACAGTGTTGTGGAGGTAGTTTGTTTGTTTAAAGGAGGAACAAGCTTCTTAATATATAACGATTCGGCTATTACTAATTTGATGAGGTGAGGTGGCTCTGGAGAGAATTTTAAAATGTTTATATTCAATATCTTGTTTACATTTTTTGGCATGATCGTCGTATATTAGAAAATTCAGGATTAGTTAATTTATTGCCTGTTCTATAACTAACTCCCCGATGACAATTTCTTAATTCTTAAGTCTTTTATATATTATAATTACGTTTTTCAGCTTTGAAAATGAGGCTGTGTCCTCGAAACGTCAGCTTGTTTAATAAAATGGACAATTACTAGTACATGACGTCTCCTTCAGCTCCTTGTTGTATATATATATATATATATATATATATATATATATATATATATATATATATATATATAATATATCTATATATATATATAAACCATAGATAGATAATAGATAGATATATAGATAGATATATAACACCGAGTACCGTAAACAGTATTGAAAATTATCATAACTAAAAATCAATAGTTTATTCACTGCAGACCATTTTAATATATTTTTCAAAATAAACTCGAAAGTGGCGAACGAACCATCGAAGGATTCATTTGAGCAGAAAAATCCTCTGACGTCCTTAAACCTGACTAGAATCAGCAACTTCCTTAATTCCCACTAAAATTTTCCCCTGCCTCAAAAGAAGCCTCACAAGCACGTTTTTTCATTCACTTGTTGAGCGTGATGACGACCTGACTTCCTTTCCAATTCCTCCTCCTCCTCCTCCTCCTCCTCTTCCTCTTCTTCTTCTTCTTCTTCTTCCTTCTAATTTGTTCTTGAGGAGCATAATTGCTCGCAAACAAACCAGATTCTCGCAAAATGTGTTCCTTTTGAATATTAATGGCCGCAGATGTGAGTCAGGACGGCCCGGATAATATAATTAGGCATTCACTTTGGAGCTTGTTATCATATTTTTACATGGAGGCTCCAGATGTGGAGATGAAAGAGATACGCCGATGTTGGGGAGAGGGGTTAGGGAGGGGTGGGGGAGGGATGGAGGGAGGGTGGTAAGGAATGACCCAAGCAGTCAATTTTTGCATGAGTGAGAAATGGGCGTTTCCGATTGCCAGCGCTAGAAGAGAGGTTTCACTGAGAAATTTAATCAAGTGTTTTGTTTAATTCTGCTCGTCTTAGAAAATCGGTAAAGGTTGGAATTGACAAAGTATTGCCTCCTTTAAAAACCTGACTACAATGTAGAATGTTTAATTGTGGGAAAATTAATATTTAGGAGAAAAGGTAGTTTTTGATACACAACAAAGTAAGCTTACGATTAGAGGTTAATGCACATGGACATCCACACAATATA
>NC_061087.1:106881344-106898844 GCF_015104395.2 Macrobrachium nipponense | reverse complement strand
CAATCATAATACAAACAGTATTGCAGCTAACACCGTACCTTGCGGCACACCGGATATTACCTTGACTTCATCCGATTTCTCGTCGTTTGCAATAACTATCTGTTTCTGTTGTGTAAAATTCTTTTAACCATCTTCCTACTTTATCCACGATATTGTGTTTTCTAATTTTCTTCGCTAATATATTATGGTCTACTTTATCAAAAGCTTTTGCAAAGTCTAAATAAACCACATCTGTTTCATTTCCGCTTTTCATATTTTTGAATATGTTCTCACGGTGGACTAACAGTTGGGTTTGTGTACTTTTTCCGGGTACGAAACCATGTTGTCCTTATTAACAAATTATTTTTTATTAAATGTTTCATAATATTTTTCTTCATTACCCTTTCATACACTTTCATAATATGTGATGTTAGACTCACAGGCCTATAATTTACTTGCCTCTAGTCTTGATCCACTTTTGAAAGCTAGGGGGTAATATATGCTAATTTGTGGCACCTCATCATAAATCTTGCCTGTATCTACACTTTGTCTTAATAATATTGCAAGTGGCTTTGCGATAGAATGAACTACTTTCTTTAACAAAATAGCAGGAATTCCATCAGGCCCTGCAGCAGCTCCATTTTTAATTTCATTAATAGCCTGCACAATATCGCTTCATTAATATCTATGTCAGCTAAATATTCACTATTTTCTTCCCATCCCTTACTTCTATATCATTATCTTCATTATCTATTCTAGGGGTGAATTCTCTCTTATATCGTTCTGCCAGATGTTGCAAATTCCTTTTTTTCATTCGTTAATCTCCCTTCAATTCTCAGAGGGCCTATTTCTATTCTTCTTTTATTCATCTTCTTCGCATATGAGTATAATAGTTTGGGTTTTGCTTGATATTTAATAGGGTTTTTTCTTCCAAGTCCCGTTTTTCATTTTCTTTTGATTGTATAATCTTTTGTTCTGCATTTTCTATCTAACTTTTTAGTTCTATAACTTTCCATGCATTTTTTTCTTTTCAAGACCTTTTTTCCACTTTCTGCTTTTCTGGAACAAGATCCTTCTGTCTCTTGGTATGCATGAATGATGTTTATTTTTCTTCTTCGGTATATATTTTTCCACTATTTTCTCCAATATTTTATATAATATCTCCGTATTTACCCTTATGTCATCACTTACGAAAATGTTATCCCAATCTTTGTTTAATTCTTCATTAATTTCTGACCATTTTATATTTTTACTGTAGAAGTTGTATTTTCCATATCCTTCCCACTTTTTCATTTCTTGCTTATCTCTATTTTCACTTGCTTTGGAATGAACTGTAATTCTATGACATTATGGTCTGAAATATTCGCATTATAAACTATTATTTCTTTAACATAATTCATCTCGTTCACAAATACTAGGTCTAAAGTATTTTCCTTTCTTGTTGGCAGGTGATTTATTTGTTGAATGTTGTATTCTAGTAGCATATCTAATAGCTTTTCAAATTGCCTCTTATCTTCTGCACTACTATTACTCTCTTTTTTATATGTATAAGTACAACCACAATCTCCTATTCGGTCTTTCCATTCTACGAAAGGAAAGTTGAAGTCACCAGATAGGAGAATAGTCCAGTCCTTGTGATTTCTACATATATCATCCAATTTTTCAATTATTAAGTCAAACTCTTTAGTATTAGGAGGTCTATATATTACTATGTTCATCAATTTTTCAGATTCAAATTCTACCGCTATTAGTTCACATTCTGAGTTACTATATTTCTCATATATTTTCCTTGTTTTTTGTCTTTCCCATATATTGCGGTTCCCCTTGATTCCTATTTTTTCTATCTGATCTATAAGTTTGGAACCCTTTTATTTGATCATCATTCCCAGTCTCTTGGGAATACCAGGTTTCACTTATATTCATTATATCTATTTTCTTTTCTCATTTTGGGTTAGTTCTTCTAAGTACTCTATTTTTCTTTTTGAGTTACTCGTAACTAAACCCTGCGCATTCATCACTATGATGGTTTGCGTGTTTCTCCTTCATTTAATACTGGTAGTAATAAGGATTTTCCCATGTCTCTTCCTGTTCTGGTATGTTGTTCTTTTTTTCATTTCCAGAAATTCTGACATTAAAAATCCAGCTTTTCCATAATATTTGATCTTCCTTCATCATAATTATTCATTTTGTGTCTGAATCTGCAATTTTCTCCGTTTCTGCAATATCCTCTTGCATAATAAATACAGTTATTATCTCTTGAGTAGAATTTCGGAGCTGATGCTTTGAAATTTTTTGCTGACACCTCTGCATATCTCATTGGTGGTTTGCTTTTCTCTTTTACCTGATATTCTTGATTTCTTCTCTTTATTTGTTTCTTTCTTATTTTGGATTTTATACTTGGTTGGTTATTTATTTGATTATGATTCATGGCTACAGGGTGCATATATTTGCATTTTTTGTCGAACTTACATCCTTTTCCTTCTTTTAGGTTTTTCATATTTTTTGATGCAGATCTCTGCAATCATCCCCATATCCATCTAAGTATGCACATTTACCATATATTTTCATAGTTTTGACATATCTTAGGATGTTTGTAGTAACATCTTTCTCCAAATCTGCAATTCCCTCTTTTCAAAAGGTTGCAGATTTGTCTTTCTTGTCTATTTTTTCCTCTTTCCCGTCATTGTGTAAGATCTGGGTAGAGCCTCTTCGGATTTGCTTTTCTGTTGTCATATCGTAATTTATTTCTTCGTAGGTATGCTGCTTTATTGCCTCATATGTAGTATCAATGAGTATCTCTGCATCCATACTTTTATCTTGTTCTTTGTTTCCTTATTTTTTTCTGTCATTTCATTTTTGTTTACTTCTCTTCCGTTTTCCTCTTCTTCTTTTTTTCTTCTTCTTCTTCCTTCTTCCTCTTCTTCTCATCCTCAACTATTTGTACATTCAATCTTGATTTAATAACATTGTCTATCCATGATAGACATGTTGAACAAAAAAATTCTTGTATCTTTTCTCAAATCTTGTATTACCTCAGCACACTGTGGATGTGTCGGAATGTTGCATGCAGCACATTTTCTGATTAGGTTTTGTGGATTGACTATGCTATACCAAACCTTACCACAGTTTGCATGCTTTTGGCATTCTTTTTTTTCCTAATGCATCAATTAGGATATTCACAAGATTCACCTTATTCATTTTCTTTGTCGGAATATGTTGGTTTATGTATATTTTCTTTATGAGTCTCTTGACCACTTGGATTTTATTTGGAACTTCTTCAATATTTTCAAGATGTTTTCATTAGATTTGTTCCAGTTTGAAGGATTATATCCTTCTAATATATCTATGAATGCTTTTGTATCTTTTTGGTTAGGACTGTTGCTGATTTCATAGATGAGAAAGAGTGCCAGTTCCCTTCCTGCTACCTCATCGTATTGCGAATCTGCTAAACACGCCAAATTACGCCACCTCTTCCCGCAGTTGGAACTTACTGCCATCTTGTTCTGATTTATAGTATTACACTTGATAAACTAACTTAGAAGACGCTTTATCCTACTATTTTCACACTAATCTTATCACCGATAGTTCACGAACACTTCTAGATATTTCTCAAATTCTAGTCGTATGTTAAACTTGTGATATCTGTTGATTAATCTGACTTCACGCGGGTACGTCTCACCAAGCAAGATGGCTACTTACGAGGAGGAGAGAGAGAGAGAGAGAGAGAACGGCTATAAGCATTTGACGATTTTCAAACAGACAAAAAAAAAAAAATTAAGTTGTATTTAAACCCATATCACATTTTGGCAAGACGGAAGGTGGGGTGAAAAATTGCCTGAGAAGAGAGAGAGAGAGAGAGAGAGAGAGAGAGAGAGAGAGCATTTTCTGCATTCGCAGCATTATATAACAACCGGATGATCTTGTTCATTATAATATCCCCCCCACCCCCCCTCCGCCCTCAACCCACGCCTTTCTCGCTCCGTCCACAGCGGGACCTTTTCAAATGCAGATCAGACCTGGAGGAATTACGAGCGGACATAAACAGACCATAAGAATAAGCGGGAGGGGATTATCTATAGCTCGCTGTAATCGGATGATATACAGCTAGGATTAGCTTCGATGTGAGCGTGTGTGTGTGTGTACGTGCACGCGCGCGTGTGTGTACGTGTGTGTATGTATGCATGTACGTGTACTTGTGTGTATGTGTTTTTTTATGTTTTTTTATCTGCTTTTCCTAAAAACCGGTCTCCTCTTTCTGTATTTTCCCATTACCGTTTGGTGGGCTTGTTCCATATGAATAGGGTTCTTCTTCTGAATAATAATAATAATTAATAATAATAATAATAATAATAATAATATAATAATAATAATAATAATAATAATAATAATAATAATATATTCTTTGGAAGATAGAATTTCAAGTCAATAGCCCATTTGGTGGTTTTTTTCCATATGAATAGGGTTCATCTTCTAGATAATTGATAATAATAATAATAATAATAATATAATATAATAATAATAATATCATAAGTCTAGCATATTATTCTAAATACTATTCCTTTAATATAAAATTTAATTCTAGATAATATCCCCCTTGCACAATAATAATAATAATAATAATAATAATAATAATAATAATAATAATAATAATAATAATAATAATCTAGCATTTTATTCTAAATATAATATTCCGTTTAATGTAATATTTCGTTTGAAATAATATCCCCCTTGCACAATAATAATAATAATAATAATAATAATAATAATAATAATAATAATAATAATAATAATAATAATAATCTAGCATTTTATTCTAATACTGTTCCCTTTAATGTAACATTTCATTTTAAATAAAATCCCCCTTGAATGTTTTATGAGTGTTTCAGGATGGCACTTCAGAGAAAATAAAAATAAAATAATAATGAAATACATTCCATTGTTAACTTCATATTCTGTGATCCCTTCCTGCATGCAATGGGGTAAAGGGATTCAGTGAACGAATTTCTATACTCAGTTGCATAGCAGAGAGACAATGGCATATTTAATACTTGTTTATTTAGAATTTAGCAGCCCTACTACAATTTGATTAATGATGAAAGTAACAGAGAAAGCTTATTGAGTATCAATTTATATTCCTTGTTATTTTGAATAAACTGCTGGTTTAATTGTTTATAAGAATGTCATTGAGGATGTATTTGTACAATATATATATATATATATACTATATATATATATATATATATATATACATATATACATATATATATATATATATATATATATATATATATATATATATATATATATATATATATATAGTATATATATATATATATATATATCTGTATGTATGTATAATATATATGTATATATATATATAGTTGTTTATATATCATATATATATATATATATATATATACTATATATATATATATATAGATATATATATATATATATATATATATATATATATATATATATATGTCCTTTTTATATTTGAGAACTGAAAGGAAGCTCTCTTTCACAAAGCATTCCAATTTTGGTGGATAGTTGAAGAAATGCTTCAAGAGTTTTATGCCATAAACAGTCACTTTTGATATTTGCTGAAAAGTTAAAATTAATTCCTCCATTTTATGAAAAATTGTTCTCTTGTTTTTCATAAAGTCAAGATTCCAACAATAGTATAACGAATCAATATACAATTATAAACTCAATTCGTGAATGCCAATGCGTATCAAATCACTAAGATGTGGGCTTGTTCAATATGAATTAGGTTGATGTTTTGGATATAATAATAATAATAATAATAATAATAATAATAATAATAATAATAATATAATAATAATAATAATCGTTGGAAGCTTGAATCTCAAATCAATTGCCCCTTTGGTGGGTTTGTTCCGTATGAATAGGATTCATCTTTTGGATAATAATAATTATAATAATGATGATAATAATAATAATAACTGCTATGTATCAGAACATCACTTACGATAACCTGCTTATTTCAGTGACGAACTTCATAAAGATTTTCTCCTGGCTCCGTGGATGTTTTTGTGTGTATGTGTGTGTGTGTGTGTGTTTGAGTGTTTGTGGCGTTACCATGGCAACGTTGACATTAGCCTGAAGTGATTTCAGAAACGTGGGTAGCAAAATCTGCCTCTATGATAACAGGAGGAATTCTTTTCAGAAACTTCGGGTTCTGGTCGTAAGGGGATTTTTTTTCTTTTTTTTTACTTATTTTTCTTTTTTGTCTTCCTCTTCATTTTTTTTCTTTTCAGGATCGATGAAGGATTTTAAATCGATAAGAAGGCTGAGGATAGATTTTTACTTGTATGCTTTTCCTGCTATGTATTTATGTGGATAGATGCACATTCACACACACATATTTATATCCGTATATATATATATATATATATATATATATATATATATATATATATATATATACATACATATATATATATATATATATGTGTGTGTGTGTGTTTGTGTGTGTGTGTGTGCGTGTGTGTGTGCGTGCGTGTGTGTGTGTATTTCTTAAGAAGTTAAATAAAGACAAGTTAACCAAAATAGAACCCAAATACAAAAATAATAAGGAAACAGAGACAAAGTGAGATATCTTTTGACAAAGGGAGCAGTAACTGATTTATTGATCAGCAAAGCCTGGCGTCACAACGACTATGGTCACTGACACCTGCAGGGGAGGGGGAGGGGGAGGGAGCGCTGAGCAATGTATACGACGAAAGGCCAGAAGGAATTAAATCCCCATTAAAGCATAAATCCATGGGGGACGGGGGCGGCGATTAATGAAGCGAAATAGTAACTGTTAGTTACACTGCAAACATCAAAGTTCTCCCTTTGTGTGAACACAAAAGCAGTTTATTTTACTCCTCTTTTTATCTGCTTTACTCTAAACTCGACACAAAGAAAACCTTTGTGTGTGCTTGTTTTTTTTTTTTTTATAATGGTAGACATTATTGGATATTTTCTATAATGGTAGACATTATCAGATGTTAAAGACACCTCGGCATCAGATGTTTGTCAACATAGGTCACTGCGTTCTGTTTGGTCTATTGAGGTTATATTGTTGTTTTTATTTGTCATTGTTTGTCTTGGCTGATTTTGTAGGAGGCTGATTTTGTTAATATTTTAAATGTTGGCATTTGCTGTTACGTAGCAGTGTTACTTGTTGTGTATAAAGAAAAATATTGCTTGGTGGCTTTTGATGATGAATGATTTGGTTGAAGTATATGCAGAAATTTGAACTAGTTATAGCATACATATAAATAGATATACTATATATATTATATATATATATATATATATATATATATAATATATATATACTATATATATATATATATATATATATATATATATATATATATATATATATATATATATATATATATATATATATATTTTCATTTCATCCCCAAGTTACGTCTATAATTGAAAAAAGCTTAATGTTGACATTATATATATATAAAATATAAATATATATATAGATATATATTATATATATATATATATATATATATATATATATATATATATATATATTATATCTTTTATATATGTTTAACCGAAGGAATTTTATTCAGCGATAATAGAATTGCCGGCCGACGGGCACGAACCATCGACATCTTCAATTCCAGGACTGGCAGTGAAGCCTTAGCCCACCCCGCCACCACAAGAGGATATAAGTTTTATGCTGCCTCCCAACTCAAACACCTGCCGCGCTCAGGTATTTTTTAGTTTTGGAGACTGCATCAAACCCTCCTCGTCCCCGGTAGCGTTGTAGTGCTTTTGCCTGCACATAGCCATTATATAAGTAATATCACATTACCGTGATTCATATATATATATCGAGCTACAAGTGTCCTTTAATATCTAATTCGCTCTACCTCATAATTAATATATTTTCATTTATATGAGTCATATCATATTACCGTGATTCATTTAGATATATCGAGCTACAAATGTCCTTTAACATCTAATTCGCTCTACCTTGGAATTAATATATTTTCATATATGTTTAACCAAAGGGGAATTTATTCAGCGATAATACAATCGCCGGCCGACGGGCACGAACCATCGACATCTTCAATTCCAGGACTGGCAGTGAAGCCTTAGCCCACCCCGCCACCGCAAGAGGATATAAGTTTTATGCTGCCTCCCAACTCAAACACCTGCCGCACTCAGGTATTTTTGAGTTTTGGAGACTGCAGCGGTAGCGTTGTAGTGCTTTTGCCCGCACGTAGCGGCAGGTATTTCAGTTGGGAGGCGGCATAAAACTTATATCCTCTTGTGGTGGCGGGATGGGCTAAGGCTTCACTGCCAGTCCTGGAATTGAAGATGTCGATGGTTCGTGCCCGTCGGCCGGCAATTCTATTATCGCTGAATAAATTCCCCTTCGGTTAAACATATATGAATATATATCAATTCCGAGGTATGCATGTAACTAATTCAAATTTTGCAAATACTTTAACCAAATCATTCATTGCTACGTAACAGCAAATGCCCACGTCTAAAATATGTGTGTGTGTGTGTGTGTGCGCATGCGCGTGTATGTAAACAGAAAGACTGATACCAGTAGTTCAGAAAGCATGGGAGCAGAGAGAAAGTATCATTATTAATAGCTATGTACGTGGTGTATAAAATCGTCCTGAAATTGGTCGTATTTACTGATCTAGTTTTATAGATTTACTCAAACGAATCTTTCGGTAATGGTCTCTCTTGCGTTGTTTTAGTAAATAACTAACGTCTAGCGACTAAATAATTGCACTTTAAAAGGATATTCTCCAAAGAAAGGATTGATAAACGCACATATGAAAATTATAAATAGTCACTGTTTATAATCTTTACTGAAGGGCTAAAGCCTCAGATGACGAAATAATTAAACTTTAAAAGGAACGATTATTAAAACCACATAAAACAAAGTAAAAAATGCACAGGTGGTGGCCTGGCCTATATACTAGCTGCAAGGGGCACGATTATGGCTAAATCTAACCTTAAATGAAAAAAAAAAAAAAAAAACTAATGACGCTAGAGGGCTGCTATTTGGTATGCTTGATGATGGAAGGGTGGATGATCAACTTACCAATATTCAGCCGTCTAGCCTCGGTATTTTTCATGATCTGAGGACAGACAGAAAAAAGTGTGAACGGACAGACCAAGCCTGCACAATATTTTTCTTTTACAGAAAACTAAAAATGGTACATATTACCATGAAAACGTAAATAATATATATATATCTATATATGATATATATAAAATATATATATATATTCTATATAGATATCTATATATATATATATTAATCTAATATATATACTATAATATATATATATATTATATATAATATATAATATATTATTATGTTATTTATATATCTATATATTATTGTTGTATATATATATATTATTATATATATATTACTATATATATATTATATATATATAATATATATATTCAATCTAGATATATATATTTATATATATTATATATATATTTAATTTATATAATTGATTTATCTCTATCTATATCTCATATATAATATATTGTATATATAATATTATTATATCTGTATGTCATATATATGGGTAATAATATCTCTAATATATATTCTTATGTATAGATATGTACTCTATTATATAAATATATTCTCTAATCTCTAATAACTTCTCTTACTCGCTGTATATATAATATTATACTCTACTATCTCTATCATATCGATATAGATATCATCATCATCATTATATATATATTATATATCTCATTAATCTCTCTCTACTATCTAGTAGTTATCATGTATCTAATCTATCTCTATAATATAGCTCTATTATATAGATCTATATAAATATTCTATCTATATAATTATATATATATAATATATATTAATTCTATATATATATATACTCTATATACTGATCTATGTGTGTCATGCACTGATTATCCACTATATAAGATCTAGATCTCTCTATATATCTATATATATCATTATATAGCTAGATATGCTAATATCTAATATATATATAATTCTCTATATCTCTATATATATCGAATCTCTATTATATATATCTTAATTATTATATATATAATATATATATATAAATATGAATTTAAAAGTGTGTAAAATGCACCTGCAGTGTCCTACTCTGTTGCACACGAGTGAAATACCACAACAGAGCAAAATGTCAAAATGTTTTGACATTCGAAGCAATCACACCTGACCGTCGGTTTCTCGAATTTCATTTCTGTGTCATCAGAAACTACCCCGATACTCCATAGAATATTTTGTTTGAGTCTGATAAAGCTAGCAGTGGCTAGTGGCTGGAAAAAAGAAATTAAAAAAAAAACATTTTTCCAATTGAGATTTTTTTATGAATATCTCATGTTATTGGATGAATTCCTTTCAATTTAAATTTTGCTTTTTTATGGTTTTAAGAGTAATGTCGTCTTTTTTCTGAAGGGATTTATAATGTGATAGTGGCTGGTAAAAAGAAAATAACCATATTTGCAATGGAGATTTTTTTTTTTTTGCTGAATATCTCAAGTTATTGGATGAATTCCTTTCAATTTAAATTTTGCTTCTTTTGTATGGTTTTAAGAATAGTGATGAAGGGACTTGTAGTGTGATTATTTATAAAGTTTCAGAACTCCAATCATCAAATTACCAAATTGCAGCCTTCTAGCCCCAGTAGTTATTATTTTATTAACAGTTAAAGTTAGCCATAATCGTACTTCTAGCAACGATATAGGTTAGGCCACCACCGGGCCTGTGGTTAAAGTTTCACGGGCCGCGGCTCGTATAGCATTATACCGAGACCACAGAAAGATGGATCTATTTTCGATGGCCTTGATTATACGCTGTAGGGGCTGTACTTATTTTTATCTTTTCACTCATATATCTTATTTCTTTTCATTGCGAAAGTAAACAAAGATTCTGAGATGTGATTGTTGTATTAAAATTTCGTCTGTTAATGAAAAAGTAATTTATTAAAGATACGACATTTGTTACTTGTTTTTATCTTTTAATTAATATTTCTTTTTTTTTATTACGAAAGTAAACAAAGATACAGAGATGTAATTTTTGCATTAAAAATTCGTGTCTTGTGAAAAATTAATTTATTAAAAATACGACATTTGTTAATAGTTTTTATCTTTTTGCTAATATTTCTTATTTATTTCCATTGCGAGAGTAAACAAAGATACAGAGATGTGATTGCTGTATGAAAAATTCGTGTCTTAATGAAAAAGTAATTTATAAAAAAAAGCGATAAAGCAGAGATTTATCACCCGTTTAAAAATCAAATCTGCAAAAAGGACAACATCTCCTCATCGCCAAAACAGAACACCATCGACTCGGAGAGTCCAAATCTGTCCTGCAGAATCAGCCACACGTATAATATTTCGGAATATCTCGTTACTGCTTAGCACAAGGACCAAGCAATCAGCCTCTCCTTCAAGCAATTTCTGCCATCGAGATCTCGATTGAATCCAGTAATCAAGGAGGAGGAGGAGGAGGCTGGATCGAACGAAGCTACACCTAGGATCCCAAACCTTGGATCCCAATTTAGGCATATATAACACAAAGGGTCACGTATCACTGAACCTTATGGGTTTAATCTGGTGACTTTGGTAGACTGTTATCTTAATTTCGAGTTGATACGAGAATTGTTCCAATATTCTAGTCATTAGTATTATCATTATTAGTATTTTTCGGATTATAAACCCCTATTTATGGAGCAAACCAACAAGGACCACTGACTTGAAATTCAAAGCTCCAAATAATATGATACTGCTCATTTGTAATAAGTTACCGAAGATGATACGAAATACAGAAAAAATATATCAAGTATTAGAAATAAATAGGAGACAAATTAATGAGTTAATAAAATAATTAGATGAAAATATGAATAGACTGGTAAAATGGGAGGTAACATTTTTTAAGATATTATTTAATTTCTAATTAATGCCTTGATTATTCAAAGGATAATGCAAATGGTAAGTTGGCTGTGGTTTTTTATATTCATCCCAATTGCGTTTTCGTGAGTTACTATCGCAGATATTAATAACAACTTTCAGATTTATTCCAAACGTAATTATTTTAAGAAATATCCAAGAACACACACATCTCTCTATCTCTTTCTCTCTCTCTCTCTCTCTCCGAACAAAGTACAATACCAATTTACTTTCAGAAGTGTTAAGATTATTAGAAACTGCAATGGTGTGCGGAGATCGAAATGTGTCATGGTAAAGATGACAAACTTAGGTGAATATATATATATATATATATATATATATATATATATATATATATATATATATATATATATATATATATATATATATATATATATGAGTGAATGTGTGTAAGTGTGTATTTTCAGTAACTCTAAACCCATCCAAAAAGCAATGGTGGCAGCAGTATATACAGATGAAGACTGAAATCCTCTTTGGCTCTTATTCCAGCCCCAATTCCAGCCCTTATTCCAGCCCTATTCGAGCGACAATTACAACCGAGAGGCATTTCCTTCATCAGGGGGTGTGTGGGGAAGGCAAAGGGACGTCGCCTTTGCATACCTGGAAGCCACCAGCCCTGGAACCTGGAAGAGCAGGCAGCCTCTCACCCCGAGACCGCGTAGTCTAAGAATCCAGGGAAGGGAGCGTCGCCCCTGCCTGCTTCCTTTGATGAGCCGCTATTGACACAGTAACAGGTGAAATTACACCTCCATAGAGGTCCTCGGGGCATGAATCCTCCCACGCCAAAGGGCGCAGGAAGGGCGGGCAGCTCGTTGACTTCCGAAGGGGAGTGAACTTTATGGTAACAGGGAGGATGCGACCGTTCGTTCTAGGCCGATACTATCAATTTCCCTTGGCCTCTCTCGGTAACTCCTCCTCCTCCTCCTCCTCCTCCTCATCCTCCTCCTCCTCCTCCCCCTGGTGGTGGTGGTACCGGTTTCCTCCTCCGTGATGTTACTCTTACCCAAATGATACTCCTTTCCTCTCTCTCTCTCTCTCTCTCTCTCTCTCATAACAGATAAATTTTTCATTTGTCCAACTGCACTAACTGATTATCTTCGGTGCATCTTTCTATGGAAGCCTCACCACCCTTTCCCCACTCTCACCCCCATCCAGCCCCCTCCCCCTCCCTCTCCCCCTACCAAAAGGAAAAGACGCGAAAAGGATGGAGGGAGGAATTAAAAAAGAAAAAAGCCTGCAGAAAACACATCAGGCCAATTAATGGTGTAACTAACTTGCCCAGACCCTCGATGAAAATGCTCCGCTGTCTCATCCTAATGACTACAACATCCTTTGAATCAGATAATTGGAAAGAGAGAGAGAGAGAGAGAGGACGAGAGTGGGGGGGGGGGGGAGGGGGGCGGTGGGGAGAGATTGTGTGTGTCGCTGCCTAGAGATGATTTTGGAGATGTTAAAGGGGAACTTAGCAGAATCATCAAGGTTCGCTGCTGGCTTGCAGGAGAGAGAGAGAGAGAGAGAGAGAGAGAGAGAGAGAGAGAGAGAGAGAGAGAGAGAGAGAGATAGATAGAAACATAGGGAGATATGGAAAGAGAAAGATAAGAGAGGGAGAGAGTGAGAAGTGTTAGCACAGGTAGATACGGAGAGAGAGAGAGAGAGAGAGAGAGTAACGCAGGGAGATTTGGAGAGAAAAAGATAAGAGAGGGAGAGAGAGTGAGAGGGGGTTAGCACAGGTAAATATGGAGAGAGAGAGAAAAGAGGGAGAGGAAAAGAAAAAGAGAGAGAGAGAGAGAGAGAGATATGGAAAGAGAAAGATAAGAGAGGGAGAGAATGAGAAGGGTTAGCACATGTAGATACGGAGAGAGAGAGAAAAGAGGGAGAGAGAGAGAGAGAGAGAGAGAGAGAGAGAGAGAGAGAGAGAGAGAGAGTAACACCGGGAGATATGGAAAGAGAAAGATAAGAGAGGGAGAGAGAGTGAGAGGGGGTTAGCACTGGTAGATAAAGGAGAGAGAGAGAGAGAGAGAAAAGAGGGAGAGAAAAAGAAAGAGAGAGAGAGGGGGGGCTTAGCACAGGTAGATGTGGAGGGAGAGAGAGATAGAGAGAATGAGGGAAGGAAGAGGGGAAAGAGAAGAAGATGGGAGGGGAGGAGGGGGAAAAAGAGAGAAGAAAAGAGAGAGAGAACGAGAGAGAAAAAGAGAGTAACATAGGGATATGGGGTATATGGAGAGAGAGAGAGAGAGAGAGAGAGAGAGAGAGAGAGAGAGAGGGAGGGAGAGAGAGGGAGGGGGCGGGAATTTAGGACAGTCCCAAAGAGCGCCCTTAGGGGGAACTTTAGAAGAGAACATACTGAGGGAGGCGGGGTCGGGGAGCAGGGAAGGAAGGAAATAGGGAAGTGAGTTACTCGGTCCTCAGGGTTATCGAAGCTGAGGAAGAATGCTACCGGAATTTTAAACTTTTTTTTTTATTTATTTATTTTTTTTCACTGCATGAGACGTTACTAACCTAAGAGCAAATCAAGAAATAGACCTCTGAGTGAGTTTGTTTTTTTAGAGGTTTTTCACTGCATGGGACGTTGCTGGTTAAAAGCAAATCAAGATTTTTTTATAGGTTTTTCATATCATGGGACGTTACGGGCTAAAAGTAAATAAAAAAAAATAGGCCTCTGAGTGTGCGCTTTTGTCATTTTGTAGAGATTTTTCACTAGAGGTTTTACACAGCATAGAATTGTTACTAACTAAAAGCAAATCAAGAAATACGCCTCTTTGCGTTTTTCATTTATTTATATTTTTTGTAGAGGTTTCTCACAGCATGTAACCTGACTAGTTAAAAGCAAATAAAGGATATAGGCTTCGTTGTGTTTTTTTTTTTTATTTTATTTTGTAGAGGCTTGTCATAACATGAGACGTTTCTATTTAAAAGCAAATCAAGAAATAGGTGTTTTCATGCCTTTTTTATATTTTCCAAGAGGTTTTACACAGCATTGAAACCTTACTAGTTAAAAGCAAATAGAAGATATTGGCTTCTTTGTGTGTGTGTATGTTTTTTTGTATAGGTTCGTCATAGCATTCGACGTTACTAGTTAAAAGCAAATCAAGAAATAGGTGTTTTTGTGTTTTAGTGCCTTTTTTATTTTCCAAGAGGTTTCACACAGAATTGAGGTCTTACTAGTTAAAAACATATAGAATATATAGACTTTTTTGTTTCTATTTTATTTTGTAGAGGGTTGTCATAGCAAGTGACGTTACAAGTTAAAAGCAAATCAAGAAATAGGTGTTTTCGTGTTTTTTTTTTCATTTTCTTAGATGTTTTTCACAGCTTGAGACCTTACTACCTACAAGCAAATTGAGGGATAAGCCTCTGTTTGTGTTTTTTTTTTTAGTTTTCAAGTGGTATTTTTTCAAAGCATGGGACGTCACGAGCTAAAAGCAAATAAAAAAGTAGTTGTGTGTCTGTGTGTGTGCGTGTGTGTGTTTTTATTTTCATGTTCATTTTCTTATAGTTTTTCCACAGCATGAGAAGTTGAGGAATTTGAAGCTAAGAAACAGGTCTGCGTGTGATGGGTGTGTGTGTGTGTGTGTGCTTAGAGTTTTTTTTTTTTTTTTTTTTTTTTTTTTTTTTTTTTTACAAAGCGAGACGTTTCTAGCTAAGAGCAAATCGATAAATAGGCCTCTATGTGAGGGAGAGACAGACCTTTGTTTTTTTCTCTTTTTTTTCTTTTTTTCTGAATGGAAAAATCAATGGGATGGTCTTGGCTGATAAACAAGTTCTAAACAAACGCACATAAACATTTGTTTACGATGATTCACAGCTCTATATATTGCTTAACAAGTTTTTTACTCTCTCTCTCTCTCTCTCTCTCTCTCTCTCTCTCTCTCTCTCTCTCTCTCTCTCAAACTAAAGCAGACCGGAATCATCAGAAAAGAGACAAAACAGGAAAGTCTCTTGATCATCGAGACAGAAACTTTGGCCAAAGCTCAGCTCAAAAGCAACTCCCAGCCAAAACCTTAAAAAAAAAATTGCATCATTGCAGTTGCATCCTCTTCGATGAGGAAACTCGGTCAACCCGAGCGAGTTCGAGGTGAATGCCAGTCGCGAAATGTCAATGATATCTCGTTCCGGGAATTAAAAGAAAAAATCAATAATTTCCCAGAAGCTGGAGTTACATATACTTCTTTTTCCTGTCCATTGAGTTCAAAATGTCTCGCTTCGATTTGGTTGGTCGTAATGTTTTCTTTGCTCGCTTCAACTATGATGGGTCGTGATATTTTCTTTGCTCAGTTCAATTATGTTGGGTCCTGATGTTTTTTTTTGCTCGCTTCGATTATGCTGGGTCATGATGATGTTTTCTTTGCTTGCTTCGATTATGTTGCGTCATGACATTTTCTTTGCTTGCTTCGATTATGTTGGGTCTTGATGTTTTCTTTGCTCGCTTCGATTGTGTTGGGTTTTGATGCTTTCTTTAGTCACTTCGATTATGTTGGGTCTTGATGCTTTCTTTGCTCGCTTCGATTATGTTGGGTTTTGATGTTTTCTTCATTCACTTCGATTATGTTGGGTTGTGATGTTTTCTTTGCTCACTTTGATTATGTTGGGTTTTGAAGTTTTCCTTACCTGCTTTGATTATGTTGGGTCATGATGTTTTCCTTGCTCGCTTCGAATATGCTGGGTCATGATGTTTTCTTTACTTGCTCCATCGATTATGTTGGGTTGTGATGTTTTCTTTTCTTTTGCTCCACATTCGGTCATTTTATTTGTTGAGCTGTGATTGTTTCTTCTTTCCCATCGCTTTCAATTATGTTGGGTCCTGATTTTTTCTTTACTCGCTTCAATTATGTTCGGTCATGACATTTTCTTTGCTTGCTTCGATTATGTTGGGTCGAGACGTTTTCTTTGCTCGCTTTGATTATATGTTTGGTCGTGATGTTTTCTTTGCCCCCTCCATTATGTTTGTTGTGATGTTTTCTTTGCTCGTTTCAATTATGTTGGGTCGTGATGTTTTCTTTGCTCACTCTGATTATGTTGGATCGTGATGTTTTCTTTGCCCGCTCCATTACGTTGGGTTGTGACGTTTTCTTTGGTCGCTTTGATTATGTTGGGTCGTGATGTTTTATTTGCTCGCTCTCATTATGTTGGGTTGTATCATTTTCTTTGCTCGCTCTTATTATGTTGGGTCGTGACGTTTTCTTTGCTTGCTTCGATTATGTTGGGTTGTGATGTTTTCTTTGCTCACTTTGATTATGTTGGGTTGTGACGTTTTCTCTGGTTGCTTTGATTATGTTGGGTCGTGATGTTTTCTTTGCTCGCTCTCATTACGTTGGGGCGTGTCGTTTTCTTTGCTCGCTCTCATTATGTTGGGTCGTGATGTTTTCTTTGCTCGCTCTCATTATGTTGGGTCTTGACGTTTTCTTTGCTTGCTTCGAATATGTTGGATCGTGATGTTTTCTTTGCTCGCTTTGATTATGCTGGGTTTTGACGTTTTCATTACTCGCTTTGATTATGTTGGGTCGTGATGTTTTCTTTGCCGGCTCGATTA
>NC_061087.1:106879004-106880844 GCF_015104395.2 Macrobrachium nipponense | reverse complement strand
CAGCCTTTGTTGTCACGTCATGCTCTTTAGACGGATTGTTTAATAACATCAAAAAGCTCTTCTCAGACTTGGAGAAATATCTAAAAGCCAATATGCTCTTGCCAAACTCCAAAAAGAGTAAGTTAATGTTTTTTTCCTCGCGCCCGGTACAGAATTTACCTGACATATTCTTTGCAGGAGAAGCCATAAGGTGGGTGAATGAATTTAAATACTTAGGACTAACAATAACAAGAACTTTGTCCTTTGCTAAACATATTAACAATGTAACCCTAAACATCAGCCGAGTAACAGGAACTCTAGTTGGCATACGTGATGTTGCCCCTACTCGTGTGCTTTTAAATCTATACTATGCTCTTGCCCTTCCGTACTTGAACAACCATTTGATAGTTTGGGGTTCAGCGCCTGCCAGTCACCTCACCAGACTCAATTCCAGTGTCAATAGTATGCTGAGAACTATCTTAGGAGTTAAATGGGTTGATAATGTCCCCCTGTTGGAAACTGTGGAAATGTACGTTAATTTGAAGCTGTTGAGGCTGAGGAGTCTTTATAAATACAATCTCTTCAAGTTTTTAAGACTTTTACTGAGTGGGAAGTATACTGAGATGTACGATATTTTACTTCGTCCATATCTCCAAATACACTCATATGAAACAAGAGGAAATATGTTTCGCCATCCTCATTTGGTTTGTGAGGTGGAGAGAAGATTTTTACCACATCAAATGATACTGCTGTACGATAGTCTACCACCTACCTTATTTGAGGGCTCTATGCTGTATTCGTTACGTTCATACAAATCATCATTGATGAGCGAACAATAGTTGTCTTTCATAGAATGGTAGAAAGATCACTTTTTAACTTTGGTTGTTTTAGTGTCTCTGGTCTGGTGTTTTAGTTAGGCTCTACAATAGTTGATTAAATTCTCATTCCGTTTGTTTTATATGCTGTAATTTTGTCGAATCTGTGCTATTACATGGATTCCATTGTTCTTAAATATTGTCTACCTTTATGTATTGGGATGTGTATTTTTGTCTTGATTTCATTGTTCTAAATATTGTCTAAGTTTGTGTGCATTAATGTCTGTGCTTTATGCTGATTTTATTGTATTGCCATATAAGCTACTACAGCTTCGGCGGCTTTACTGGAACTATGTGGAGATTTGTATTAATATGACATAAATAAAAACTAAACTAAACTAACTAACTATTATTATTATTATTATTATTATTATTTTATTATTATTATTATTATATTATTATTATTATTATTATTATCATTATTATTATTATTTTTTTTTTTTTTTTTTTTTTTTTTTTTGCTCTATCACAGTCCTCCAATTCGACTGGGTGGTATTTATAGTGTGGGGTTCCGGTTGCATCCTGCCTCCTTAGGAGTCCATCACTTTTTCTTACTATGTGTGCCGTTTCTAGATCACACTCTTCTGCATGAGGCCCGGAGCTACTTCAGCCTCTAGTTTTTCTAGATTCCTTTTCAGGGATCTTGGGATCGTGCCTAGTGCTCCTATGATTATGGGTACGATTTCCACTGGCAATATCCCATATCCTTCTTATTTCTATTTTCAGATCTTGATACTTATCCATTTTTTCCCTCTCTTTTCTCTTCAACTCTGGTGTCCCATGGTATTGCGACATCAATGAGTGATACTTTCTTCTTGACTTTGTCAATCAACGTCACGTCTGGTCTGTTTGCACGTATCACCCAATCCGTCCTGATACCATAGTCCCAGAGGATCTTTGCCTGATCGTTTTCTATCACTCCCTCAGGTTGGTGCTCGTACCACTTATTACTGCAAGGTAGCTGATGTTTCTTGCACAGGCCCCAG
>NC_061087.1:106844004-106871504 GCF_015104395.2 Macrobrachium nipponense | reverse complement strand
TATATATATATATATACATATATATATATAATATATAGTCATATTTTCACGTAAGATTTTGTCCCTGTCCTGAAATATAGGTTCTCAATAAATGGATATGATTTTTCTCTGTTTTTAGTCTTCTTATCCTTGGTATATACATACATACACACATCCTCACATATATATTCAACACCCCCAATGGTGAGTTATTATATAATAAAGCATTTTGTCTTTGATCTATTACACGTGGGTATAATGGGTAGCAATGCAAAATGTGATTCTTGCTGTGGGTCGAGGGTTAAAAAAAAGAAAAGTTCACCGAACCACTAGTTAGACTAAAACAACCATAGTGAGGATTTTGAGTAATTCCAGTTCGAAAGCTCTCACTTCTATTGACACTATCTAAAGGACTTTACCTTGAGCTAACCTAGCTGCCTGGGTAGGTGGTATCAATGCCCCTATATCCAACAATTTATCCGGAATATCTGAGTCAATTCTGTTAATGCTTAGGTATAAAAAAAAATGCCCAGAGATCCGTTAATTTAACCAGATTATCTGAGCCACTTCTGTCAATATTCTTTTAAACAACACGTGCCCAGGAAAAATAGTGAAGGCATTTTTGGGCACGTATTACAAATGCCCAGAAACCATTAATTTATTCAGAATATCTGAGTCAAATCTGTTAGTATCCAGGAATAAAAATAGATTCAATAAGCAGTTACATAAGGAGAAATGACGATGGTACTTTTGGGCATGGGGCATCATTACCCAGAAATCCGTCGTGGTACTGAAAAGCTGTTTTTTGACCTCCAATTAACCTCATTCTGGACCTCCCCCGAATTTCTGGTCACGCTCAGCAACGCTTCAAAATCTGTCAAGCGTCACAAAGGAAATAAAAGTAACGCATCGGTAACCCGAGTAACACTCTGCGAAGTGAATAGAGAGAGAGAGAGAGAGAGAGAGAGAGAGAGAGAGAGAGAGAGAGAGAGAGAGAGAGAAGCGTGGAGCCTGTCCATCGGAGATTGAAAAATGAATGGCACATGGCTTCAGGGGAGTTTTATGGACTCCAAGCTAGAACTGGCGATTTCCTCTCCAATTTCTTTTTTCCATTTTTTTTATTTGATAATTTTCGAAATTAGACTTAATCTTTATAACCTAAAGAAAGTATATTAATTCAGCTGCTTAAGCATTTCTTTTTATTTTATCAGTTCGACGCACTCTCATTAAACTTAATTTGTTTTTATTTTTAACTTACAAGGAAAATGTTTAATTTTTTAATCTTTATAACCTAAATATTAATGCTGCTGCTTAGACATTTCTTTTCATTTTATCAATTCGACGCATTCTCATTAAACTTAATTTTTAAAAGAATTTTCATCTTACAAGGAAAATGTTTAATTTTAGAAGATAATTCTATCATTGATCATTCTTATAAATTACATTTCTACTTTGTATTTCTGATGATTTTCAAAAGAATTTTTATCTTACAAGGAAAATGTTTAATTTTAGAAGATAATTCTATTATTGATCATTCTTGAAAATTACATTTCTACTTTGTATTTCTGATGATTTTTAAAAGAATTTTTTATCTTACAAGGAAAATATTTAATTTTAGAAGATAATTCTATCATTGATCATTCTTATAAATTGCATTTCTTTTTACTTTTTATTTCTGATAATTTTTAAAAGAATTTTTATCTAACAAGGAAAATTTTTAATTTTAGAAGATAATTATATTATTGATCATTCTTATAAATGATATTTCTACTCTGTATTTCTTATCATTTTCTGACGCTGTCTCTGAACTACATACTTGCTCTTGATTGTGCAATAATCCGAACGTCATGAAATGACAGGTTCCGCTATTTACAGATAGTGTATAGAAAATAATAATCCCCGGTTCAATTTAAGTCATTTCTGCCATGATTTCGTGAATAAAACTCTTTTCGTATACTGCATTCTGGGCATTGGAGCTTTTCCTTTCGCCTGAAAGAGGAAATAGGAACAATGGCCAATCCGGATTTGGTTCAACATAAAAAAAAAAAACAAAAAAAAAAAAAAAAAAAAAAAAGATATTTGGCGGCAAAGAGAAAAATATATTTTCAAAACAATTTAAATCCAGTGTTAATGAAGAATTTTATTAGATCACTAAATGATGCAAAATAAAAACGGGGAAAATTATTGGCTCACCAAAATTGTAAAAGTTAAGAAATAAAGACTTTGGCAGCAAAGAGGAAAAATATATTTTCAAAACAATTTAAATCTTGTGATAATGAAGAGGTTTATTAGATCACTAGGCAATGCAAAATAAAACTGGGAAATCATTTCATTGATGTCCATATATATATATATATATATATATATATATATATATATATATATATATATATATATATATATATATATATATATATATATATATATATATATATATATATATAAATTCTCCCAAACGTGCACATTAACTCTCCGTACGTTTCAATCAAAATTACGACTAGGTAGGTTCACATTAAATAATGAACGTGCATTTGATTTCCACTTTGGTTATGACTAAGATGAGAACGATTATCATAATCAGTTTGTGTATTTCGTAAAGAACAAACAATATATGTTGGAAGGATATGCAACATCAAGGCGTGATCCGAACTCCAGATTACTTGGAGCGCATGCAAGATTTTACCCTCACTTGACATAAATTAAAACGTGCTAAAATCTATGGTCAAATAGAGCATTGTTTCACCAACGAAAATTAAACATGCTAGACTTTTATTAGAAATAAGAAACCGTATATATTTTATAAAGAATAAATTAACATTTATTTATTATGTAAAAAGTTTGTTTAAGATAGCATGCTAATTTACTAAATAATAATATCTGTCGGAAGGATATGCAATAGAAACGGCCTACAATGATATAAAATGTGCTTAAGATGAAAAGAAGTATAATAAATATTTTGTAGATATCATGAATAAAAACAAAATAACATCCGTTGGAAGGATATGCAATAAAAACGTCCTGTTATGAAGCGGAATTTGTCGTAAATTCGCTTTGGCATCCAATTAAAAAAGCGACTGACATCGAATAACATATACTCAAATGTCAGACCAATTTAACGGTTTTGTAATATTAGCTACCCCTCGTTTAATCTGCTGTGAATTAATGTGTTTTTTGGGGGGGAATATTTCCATTAAAGGAACGGCGAAATTGACATCACGTTTATGGAGTTTCTGTATCTTCATAGGGACACGAAAATTAGGGATAGTGAAACCTATATTGTTGGTGATTGATTATTTATTTACTTATTTATTTATTTATTTATTTATTTATTTTGTATCATAACACCTTATGAAAGAACAGTTTTATTTAGATATGATATACATGTATGTTATTGTTATTTTTTCATACCTCTAATAATGGAGACTTTATAACTATTTATATTTATGAAAGCTTCAATGATGGTAATTGATTTTTTTATGCTGTACCATAAAACCTTATTAAGGGAATTGTTTTTATTATTATGATATGCTTGCCAATTACTGTTACATTTTGCAGTATTCTAATACTGGAGACTTGATAATTATAATTATGAAGCCTATAATGTTGTTAATTGATTCTTTTTTTAATGTTAAAACATAACACCTTATGAAAGGACAGTAGTTTTGGTATATTATGCACGTCTCTTATTGCTGTAGTATTTTTCTTAAAATAATTCTAATAAATAACTCTAATCATCATTATCGTCACTAGCAATACCATTATCATTATTACTTTTAAAGTCTTATTCTTCACAGTAGAGTTTTGCCCTCGCAAATTATAAAGAAAGTATACACTCAGGAAGTATCTCGTTTATGGTAACTTCTTTAAAATAAATCTTTGTTCATATAAGTAAACTTTAATGTGTAAGACACTTTCTAATGGCGATAATTTTAATATTTTTTGGCTGCCAAGTATTTTCACTCGTCTCCAGAATTTCCAACAAGAAATACAGAATAAACAGCTACTTTTCTTCAAATTATATATAAAAAAAATAAACTTTAATGGCTGCGTTTAATCAATCAATAATTATTTGCAAATGTATTACCGCATTACAAAAACTGACTCTAGTTATGAGCAAACCAATAAAAAAAAACCCAGTTAGGAACGGTTAAAGCCTACACATAGCCTCCAGTAGATCTCTCTCTCTCTCTCTCTCTCTCTCTCTCTCTCTCTCTCTCTCTCGTCCCGCCGCCGCTCTACGGTGCGTCACTGGTTTTCCAATATATTATTGTTATTCCTTTAGTCTCACTTGACGCAGCCAAACGGAGCTGATCGTGACCAGAAATCGCGAAGTGGAAGTGGTGGTGGTTGTGGTGTTTGGGAGGGGGGGGGGGGGGGTTGGGGGGGGGGCGTTGTTACGAAGGCTAAAAGTGTGAACAAACAGGTTTTCCTTTTCAGCCTGATTCTCGTGGAAGTGTAAAGTGATATTTCAAAACTACATTTTACCAGTAAGTTGTCCTTGGTTGTCAGGGAGTCAGTTATTGATAAAGAAGTTATTCATGGAGAATGTTACTTATGGAGTAATATATTCAGGGAGAACATTATCTAAGGATTAAATTATTTAGGGGATAGGTGTTTCAGGGGGTCAGTTATTCCAGGGAGTAAATTTTTCAGGGAGCAAATTTTTCAGGGAGTAAGTTGTCCAGGGAGTCAGCTACATATGGAGAATGTTAACCAAGGAGTAATATATTCAGGGAGAATGCTATCCAAGGAGTTCGTTATTCAGGGAGAATGTTATCCAATGAGTAAGTTATTCATGGTGAATGTTATCCTAGGAGTCAGTTATCAAGGGAGAATGTTGTCCAAGGAGTAAGCTATTCAGGGAGAATGTTATCCAAGGAGTAAGTTATTCAGGGAGTAAGTTATCCAAAGGGAAAATTATTCAGGGAGAAGGTTATTCAGGGAGTAAGTTGTTCAGAGAGAAGGTTATTCAGCAAGAAATTTATTTAGGGAGAAACTTTGTAAGGAAATAAGTTATACAGGGAGAAAGTTAGTTATGGAGTAATTTATTCAGGTAGAAAGTTTATTCATGGAGAAAATTGCCTAGAGAGAAAGTAAGTTATTCAGGTAGAATGTTATCCAAGGAGAAAGTTATTCAAGGAGAAAGTTATGCATGGAGGAATTTACCTAGGGAGAAAGTAAGTTATTCAGGGAGAATATGTTATCCAATGAGAAAGTTATTCAGGGAGAAAGTTATTCATGGAGAAAGATAGTAAGGGAGTTAGTTTTTCAAGAAGAATGTTATCCAAGGAGTTATCTCTTCAGGGGGAGTCAAAGAACTTTAACAAATTAAATTAATAAGAAAAAATCATAGATATAACATCTGTAGTTATCAATTAGCATGAAATATTATCACAAGAAGGTATTACGCTCACCCATTTATACGAGATCATGATTCAACAGAGGCAATGTAAGTTTACAGTGCTCCATAGCAACCCGAACCAGAATGTAAATACAGACAAGAAACCTATTCTATTTTAGCAAAATATTCTTTTAATATCTGTCCTGAAAAAAATATTAACACGAATATTATGACATTTATGTCGTAAATGGAACTAATTAGTGGCAAAATGCTTCATGAAAATAACTCGTATGAAACCTGTGCTCATTGAAAGCTCATCACAGCCCTCAAATACCGGAAATATTAGTACAGAGTCATTTCTTATAAAGTAGATCAGTCTCCAATACTGTAATGTAATCTGAGACTCTAGATATCTATGAATATAATAGTTCACTTTAATAACCGTCCTTTATAAAGGTAGTTAAGGTGACCACTAGGGATATTTTTATGAAATTTGGCTTATATTGGATGACTGAACTCTTGGTAGATCTGTTTTCAAGACGTTCAATTTCAATCATTTTCCTTGAAGGATTCGACATTTACTGCAGCACTGAAGGAGACCAATCTTGAACAGAAGATAAACATTGGAAAGGGTTGGGAAATAGAAGACATCATTGTAAGAGAGAGAGTAAAAAAATGAATTTAAAGAGAAAATATTTAATTTAATGAGAAAAGAATAGAATTTTAAGAAAGGAAAAATTCTAATTCTTAGAGAGAAAAAGATATTTAATTTTATGATATAAAAAGTTTTAATTTCAAGAGAGGAAAAAATTTCAATGCTGAGAGAGAGAAAAAAAGTGAATTTTAAAATGAAAAAAGGTACATTTCAAGAAAGAGAAATCTGAATATTGATAGAGGAAACGTTAAATTCTAAGGAAAAAAACAAGGTATATTTTGAGAGAGAGAGAAAAAAGGATAAACTCTATGGGGAAAGACAGGTAAATTTTAAGTGAGAAAAAAAGGATAAACTTTTACAGAGAACCCAGGTAAATTTTAAGAGAAAAAAATTTTAAATTTTAAGAATGAAAAGTTAAATTTTAAGGGATGAAAAAGGGTAAATTTTAAGAGAGGAAAAAAGATCAACTCTAAGAGAGAAAAAAAAGGGTAAATTCAAGAGAGTGAAAACGTTAAATTATAAGAGAAAAAGGTCTATTTTAAGGGACAAAAATAAGGATAAATCTAAGAGTGAAGCCAGGTAAATTTTTTAAATCTTAAAGGCAGGCTGAAGGTTCTCATTATACTAATACTCCCCCCACCCTTCTCTCTCTCTCTCTCTCTCTCTCTCTCTCTCTCTCTCTCTCTCGAGACATGGCAACAAATTCTCTCTTTTATAGGTAGGCTCTGGATTCTCATTGTACCATTACCCACACCTTCTTCTTCTTCTTCTTCTCTCTCTCTCTCTCTCTCTCTCTAGATCTAACCGCATCGTATCCACGTCAATAAGGGGCCCCATTACGATTTTAACGAGGGCGCAAGACCAGGTTACCTGTCCAGGTAAATCAGAAGCATTTACAGAAACTGATACACAGAATTGGGTCCCATCCATCACTCTTCCTGGGAAAACGAAAGGTTGTCGTCAGTTTATTTGTCTTTTTATGATTCCCTACAAAATCTCAATCCGTTTTTCACGAATGGAAAAAGTGGATTTTCTTTTTAACTGCTCTGTGCAGAATTTAATTAGGATTTAATTTTAATACCATACAGATCAATTTCTTCATCATTATAAATGTTCATTTTTCTTTTTTCAAAATACAATCGTATACACTGTATGACGGACTGAATGGTTCCAAGAATTTGAAGTACATGGAAACAGAATTTTAGAGCATACAGTACACTTTATAAAAAAATATGTAAGTTTGTATGCATGTAAGCGTGTAAGGCAAAATATATTATCGACTGTGTAACTTAGATCGAATGTGTTTAAGTGTGTATATATATATATATATATATATATATATATATATATATATATATATATGTGTGTGTGTGTGTGTGTGTGTGTGTGTGTGTGTGTGTGTGTGTGTATAACTGAATCAAGAAAGTTAGGAACGTGATAAATCCATAAATAAAGATATATGCCACGAAGGAAAAATAAACGAAGGAGGATCTGCAAGATCTTTCGACGTTAAACGTCCTTTACTGGCACATATCTTTTATATATGTATATATATATATATTATATATATATATATATATATATATATAATATATATATTTATATATATATATCTTTATGAAATATTCTCTCTGAACATTTATATTATTTCATTTACCTTACTTCTCTGTGTTTTATGCTTGTTTTTCGATATCTAATGTTTATATAATCTAACATTCTGTCTTTTTTTCAGGTATGTTAGTGTCTACCCTAATGCTTGTTAGAAAATTGGTTATATTTTACCGGAATAAATAAGATATTGATGATAGCTTTTCCAAAGTATATAAAAAAAGGGCTAATAATAAAAATGGGTTACGCATTGACTGTATATTAAACCTTAAATATACAGTTCAAATCAGTAAATCAAAATGCTGTTTTTTTATCAGTGCCCCTTGAGATCTCTTGCTAATCAACAAGTCTTTATAAATTACGTAGGGACTTTTTAATCTGATTTCAAATTTACTTCTTATTTTTTTGTGAATTTTTGCAGTAAACGTAAATTATCTATTACTTGTTTATCATATGTTTACCCGGAGTCGAGCTTTGCCCTTTCAGGAACTGTTTTGCAAATGAAGTTGAAAAGTGTTAAATGTCTAATTCCTGTTTTCATTTTACTATTTTTTTTGATAAATTTAGTTTTCCAAAATATTAATAAGTGTATGGAAAGAGAAATTCGACGAAAAACTCTATGGAAAATATATCGAATAACTTGAGTTTCGTCAAAGCGATTCCCTTAATTCTTGCTGCGTAAACAAACGTATTTCGTTTAATTCACTCAGATCTTCCCACGTAAACGAACATGTGTTGTTACGACAATTTCAACCTTGAATTGATTGAAGTGAATTGAATATAGAATTTAGGCCAAAGGCCAAGCACTAGTTAAAAATTTTTGTATTACCAGATTATGTCCTTCTCTGACAACAGGATGAGGTAAAATTTTTAAAATACAATCTTTACATTATAATTTATACAACTTATACAATTACCGTAAAGGAAAAATATCAAGACAGCAATATTAACCCTGTAATGTCAAAAATTTTCCATCCCTGAAAGCAAGAATAAATACAATTTATACAATATTGTTTATACAATTTATACAATACAATTCATGCAATTTAGGCAATACAACTTATACAATAATCCCTACATAAAATACTATATCACCAAAACTCCAGTGTCAATATTGTATCATCAGAATTATTTTTTTTTCTGAAAACTAGAATAGATACAATTTGATACAATTTATACAATACTCCTTCAATCTTGCAATATGGAAAATTATTACGAAGATTATTCCATTCCCTAAAAGCTGGAATAAATAAAATTGATACAATACTCCTTCAGTCTTGAATGATAAAAAAATTATTTCAAAAATTATTACAGTCCTTCAAACCAAGAATAAATAATAAAGATTCACCTTATGAACACAATTAATACAACCTATACAATGCTCCTTCAACCTCGCATGATGTAAAATCACTACGAAAATTATTCCACTCCTTGAAACAAGGAATATGAATAACAATAAAGAAAAAAAATCGCCCTGTCAAACCAGAAGTGTGAAAACCAAATCCTGGTATTTACTTTCGGCTTTTCGGCCAAATTCCACGGAAGTGCTGTATTCAAGCGAGCGTGAGAAAGATTTCACCTTTTTTTTTTATACACTGCGTCCTCATATCAGAACACCGTCTCTCTCTCTCTCTCTCTCTCTCTCTCTCTCTCTCTCTCTCTCTCTCTCTCTTTCCTTTGGGCTTTTGCTGTGATGGTCATTCCTGTTTCACACGGCTTTGCTGGCGATAAAAAACGGTAAAGGAAAGGGTGGCAAGTGAGGTGTTATATAGTATATATACATATATATATATATATATATATATATATAATATAGATATATATATATATATATATACATATATATATATATATATATATCACATATATATATATATATATATATATATATGATATATATAATATATATATATATATATATATATATATATATATATATATATATGATAGTATATATATATATATATATATATATATATATATATATATATATATATATATATATATATATATATATGTGTATATATACTATATAACACCTCACTTGCCACCCTTTCTGTATATATACATACATATATATATATATAATATATATATATATATATATATATATATATATATATATATATATATATATATATATACATATATATATATATATATATATATATATATATACATATATATATATACTATATATATATATATATATATATATATATATATATATATATATTAAAGTCATCTGTCCTCCAGGTAAATTGTATTTATAAAGTAGCTTTTCTTTTTATTTAAAACCGTTTTCGATGGTTAATAATAAATCCTCATAAGAAACGCAACTCAGATTATTTAATTTTAAACATGTAGTCAAGATCTCTTTTTTTTCTGCATTTCCTTTTACCTTCTCTTACCTTCCCAATGAGCACAATAATCTTCGGAATCTTGAATTTTAAGTCAGTGGGCCCTGAGGTTGGGTTGTCCCATATGAATAGGGTTCGTCTTCTGAATAATAATAATGATAATAATAATAATAATAATAATAATAATAATAATAATAATAATAATAATAATAATACCATGGGACACCAGAAAAAATGAGAAAGAAAGAGAAAAATGGATAAGTATCCACACCTGAGAATAGAAACCGGAAGGATATGGGATATGCCAAAGGAAATTGTGCCCATAATCATAGGAACACTAGTAGGCACGATCCCAAGATCCCCGAAAAGGGAACCTGGAAAAACTAGTAGATGCCGAAGTAGCTCCAGGACTCATGCAGGAACCCCACACTATAAAAACCACCCAGTCGAATAGGATACTGTGGTAGACCAAATAATAATAATAATAATAATAATAATAATAATAATAATAATAATAATAATAATAATAATAATAATAATATTATTATTATTATTATTATTATTATTATTATTATTATTATTATTATTATTATTATTATTATTATTTCGTGTATCAATTCATACGGAAAATACTCAATCATATCTAATTTCGTTATTATATATGATAATCAACAGTTATCAACTTTTCACGCTGTCAAATCAGCTGTCGAGTTTACTGCCATCTATCGTTCGCGTGACCCATGACTGACTCCAAGGCTCCTGTGGAGAAGACTGCTTCCATCTGCCATCATCCTTGGCTTTTAACCCTCTGTCAGGATAACAGAGTAGAGGTCTTTAACTCGAGAGGATTAAGAGTCAGTTTAGTGGTAATCATCGTGTTTCCAAGATGCTAGTGATCGATGTTGTTTACTAGTTTTCACCCGTTGCATTGGAATTCATCTACGGTAAGTAGTTTTTGCTCAATTTTGCATCTTTGTAAGTTTGTGTTTGGGTTTAGCATTTGTTTTAATTGTTGCAGTAGTGGTTTATATATAATGGTTTGACATTCAATATTTCCCTCTTTAGTATTAGTTTTGCGTATATAAAGTTGTTTGATTCTTAGCGTTTTTGTTTAAAATACTGTAACGAAGGTTTATGTAGCGACTTGTCATTCAATTATCTTGGTTACTAAAGTTCTAATTTTCTATTGGAAGTTTGCGTTAGTGTGGTTTTAAAGTTTTATTTTCCATGCTGCAATAATTATTTGTAATTTGTCAATATTTTTCTCGTGTTGTAAATGCGGGTTTAATTGAGGCGCTTTTAATTCTGTTTTCAATGTAGTCAATGATTTGTGCTATGAGTTTTTATTTGTTTTTTTCATTCATAATTTATGCTTGGCTTTTTCCGTCGTCTGGCTTTTTTTTTCGTCGCCTGGCTTTTTTTTTTTTCCCGTCGCCTGGCCTTTTTTTTTTTTCTGCCGCTTGTTAAAATTTACTGTATTGGCATAAGGCTTTATTCAAATAAAATCCTAATTTGGTTTACTACCAATGACTTAAAATCCCTCGTGCCTTTCAGATAGAATTTCAGAGACCGCATCAAAAGATGTGAAATCACCCCCCCCCCCCCTCCCCGACTACTCTAAGCTCCGTTGGTAACTATTTTTCTCTCATAATTAAGAGGTGAACTATTTTCATCATTCGTTTACTTTCATAGCAAGCCAATCCTCCCCCTTCAGGGGCGGCGCCCCTGAAGCGGGGAGGAGCTCCTCTGACGTACGGTAGACATAAGTCTACCGTACGCCAGAGGAGGGCTTGCGTATAGGTTAAGTAACTCTTAAAAAATGTGCAATACTTGGTAAGCTGTTTCTTAGTTCAAATTTAGTCATCCTTAACTTCATTAAAGTTATATAATTGTCGTTTAGTATAAAAATTTAATAGAATTTTCTTTTTTAAGTTTGAAAGTAACGAATTTAGTATAATTTTAGCATAAAATATTGATAGAATTACCTTTTTAAAGTTTAAAGTAATGACTAGAGTAATGACTAGAATATAATTTTACTTTGTGGATAAGCTTGGTTTAGTTTTGAAGTAAACTAATTCATAATTCTAAGTTTTAATCCAGATTTATTGTAGTCTTTCTGATGAACTATTTTGCTTGGTTCTTAAATTTTTATTTACTTAAAAAACTTTAATAGTTTTTATAGCAAATGTAGTAGATTATGTGGCTAATAATTTTCCTTCTCTCGACAGGTCGTGGTCAGAATAGCAGCTTGGTTCATTTGACTGCCTGGAAGTTAAGCAATTGAATGGTATAGGTACATTAAACAGTTATAAAGTAATGAGTACTGGACTGTTAAGTGCTCGTATTGTTAAAATAACTGATCTGGCACTTGAAAACATGGTAGATTAATGGTTGTTGTTCACATCAAAATAACCCGATGAAGATTCGTCCAGGTGTGTGATGATTTACTGAGGTAAACACTAGAGTGGTAAATCATTTTTTGAGAAATTATATTGTGTAACCAATAAATACATTGATATCCCATATCTGTTCTTAAACCAGTTTAGTCTTACACACTTAAATGACAGTTTGGTGAAAAGGTTATGGCAAACCTTTAATATTAATCTACCAGTTTTCCTTTACGCATTTATACTCAATCTATCACTTTGATAAGTGAATTGGAATGAAATATTAAAATCTGGTGAAATGGTTATGACAAACCTTAATATTAAAATACCAGTTTCAATTTACTTATAGAATCTTTTACACAGAAAAGTTAGATTATCAATCTGGTGGAAAGATTGATGGCAAACCTTAATATTGAACTACCAGCTATCCTTTATACTTAATTTTAAATTCAGTATTTTACTTAAATTAAATCTAACGGAGACTTACTCTCTGGTGTGAAGGTTATGGTAAACCATTCATTCTCAATATAATGTGGTTCGGATCCCAAAATAAGCTGTACGTCCCGTTGCTAGGTAACCAATTGGTTCCTAGCCACGTAGAAATATCTAATCCTTCGGGCCAGCCCTAGGAGAGTTGCTAAGCGGCTCAGTGGTCTTGTTAAACTAAGATACACTTAACTTCATAATAAAATACCAATTTTAATTTACACATTTTAATTTTCTTTGATAATTTCTAGTAGAAATTTTTCAAAATGTTTGGTGAAAAGGTTAATGGCAGTTAATTCAAACTAAGGCATGCCTTAATTTTTGCCGCAGAGGTATTTGAATAGAACTGTACACTACTTTAGTTAAATTCCTATGTTGGACAGTTCATGACACAAGGAAAATTTAATACTGTTTAGTAGCCCTTAGCTAAGCTAATACGTGCTTATGGAAATAAAATAGGGTAAAATAATAAGTTTTTAATAGTTTTATGTTAACCTATCGATACTGTAATTACTAAAAAAATAATTTTTGATGCGAATGTTGAACCAATAGTCTGTTTCACTTTCTAGTAATATCTCTATTTTCAATGTAAATCTCTGAAATAAGGTCCTATATAAATTAAATCATTTTTTCACTTAAAAGTTTATTAATATGAAATAGGCCAATGAACAGTTCATTCTGGTAGTGGTGGGAGAATCTTATTTTAAGATAACAATTTTATCATTCAAGATTAACTTGAATGGCTTAAAACAAGTTAAAAGTAACTGCCTACAAACAAATGGGTGATTCATCATTTCCTTCTGCATCCGGGAACCTCAAGTAGGGTTAATATCTCAGAGTAGTGCAGCCAATTTTACTAGTCTAGTTTCAATTATTTTAAAGTGACTTGCTTAAATAGAATTAGTAATATTCCCGGAAATAAAAGCAATGCCTTCTAGAAGGCAGTAGGATTTAGTGTATCTAAGGCCCCGTCCACACGGTCGAGCTTTGGTCGACGAACTTTGTCCGATGTGACGTCAGAAGCGTAGAAACCGCGAGAAAAGTCAGAACGTTGCTGCAGTTTCTCCGTTTCTGACGTCACATCGAACAAAGTTCGTCAAGCAAAGCTCGGCCGTGTGGACGGGGCCTAAAGCACTGAAAATTTAGTTATGCTTAAAGGCCTGTCCACACAAGCGGGCCTGATTGGCGTGCTCCAGGGTTGACGGGCAAATTCTGGCGGGCTTACTGATGAATGTTAGTCCACACGGGTGAGGCGATGGAGAGGTGGGCGTGCCCGACGATGCCAGTAGTGTGTTCAGTGCGATACGATAAACATGGTGCCTTCTGCAAAGAAGATAGTGTAGCATGATAATTGCTGTGTGTGTGATGAAAAAGAAGAAAAATAGAATTTGGTGCAATGAATGGCACGCTAAAAGAAATATATATGGTTAACGTACGTCTGCCAGGGTCGAAGCTCAAGCCATCGGGCACCACCATGGTGATTTTGCTACAAGACCCATAGGGCAATTTGACGGGTTGCCCGTCAAGTGTGCCCGTTAGAGGGGAGGTCCGCCGATCAGGCCCGGTCGTGTGGACAGGCCTTAAAGGTGCGTCCACACAGTCGAACCATGCCCGACGGACAACAATGTTACCATATCATAGGCGAAGCAGGATGACGTCATAAGCGTTGAAACGATGGAAGTAGATCTGGTAACAAACAGTGGTACCAGATAAGGTTGTATGTCACTGTTTTTACTCTGCTCACAAGGCAAAGACCGGCAGACAATTGTTAATTGGTAACTGTTTGTCCGTCGGACATTGTTCGACCGTGTGGCCGCACCTTAACGCTAATTATCAACCCTGAATCAAGAGATTGAGATAACTCACGTTATTCCTGTTAATTAAAAATATTAATATGCTTTAAGTCAAAGTTAAAGGCAAACTCAATAGGTGCGACAGGAAATTATGCTGAATCCTTTTCAATTACTAGGACTTTCGACATTAATCACTAACTTAGACCATTTCTTATGACTTAAGTTATTTGTTAAAAGAATCATAGCATATGTAGGCATTTCTAAAGGCTCTTTGCAGCGTCCCTTCGCCTAGCTGCAACCCCTTTCATTCCTTTTACTGTACCTCCGTTCATTTTCTCTCTCCTTTTACTTCCAACCCTCTTCTAACAATTGTTTCACAGTGCAAATGCTTTGAGGTTTTCCTCCTGTTAAACTTTTCAAAGCTTTTTACTTTCAATTTCCATTTCAGCGATGAATAACCCCATAGGTCACAGTGCTTGGCTTTTGGCTAAAATTCTATATTGCAGTCCATATGATAACTATAATTACTAGGCTTGCCTGAGTCATAAATGCAGGATCTTTAATTAAACGTAACTAGATTTTTTTTTTTATAAATAATTTTGAAAACTATCAGAGCATTCATCACACTTCATCATACTTAACTTGAGCATAATTTCATACCACTTTAAAAGTACCTTATTTGATAAGAGCAAGTTACGTGATTCAGAGAAATTCTGTGGTATTAAATAAAAAAAAAAAGATAAATTATATAAATGCATTATGCTGGGCAGGTCATCAACGCTTCCTTCCTGCGTTGCCTCGCTGCACATTACTCGCTTGACACAGTGGGGGGTGGGTGGGGGGGTTTAGTTCCGTCAGTTCACCTTTGGAGCGTCTCTTCAGCCCCCAGCTGCAACCCTTTTCATTCCTTTGAATGTAGCTTCGTTCGCATTCTCTATATTCCATCTTCCTTTCCATCCTCTCCTAACAATTGTTTCATAGTGCAACTGATTTTGAAGTTTTCCTACACTTACACCTTTCAAACCCTTTCACTGTTAATTTATCCTTCAGGTCTGATTGACCACTTGACCTTAAGCCAAAATTCTTTATTCCATTCCCCTCCATTACTCCTCTTGCTTTGAATAGCAGAAACACTTTATTTAATTCCACTGCCGCGAAAAATGTTCAATATGCAGAATATTAGTTATCTAATCTAACTTGAGAATGTCATGATTAAATTTTAATCATTGCAGATTTGTGTAGGGATTCACAAAGTCTGAATGGGAGGAATGAATTAGTCTGGTCAAGCACAGAAGATATTGATTCTGATAATCATAATTTGAATTAAAGTTGAGACTGGAAGACAAGGAAATAATTATTATTATTATCACTGGCAAACATGTGTGTACAGAAATTATGTATGAAAACTCGTAAAGTAACTAAGTCTACGGGCGTTACCAGCCTCGTTTCAGGGAATCTCTACTTAACCCCTACCCCTTTCGGAGGGGTGGGAGAAGGTAGGATGAAACACTATTATAAACAATCTTAGAGGTCCCAACTATAATCCTGCCAAGTTTCATGCCCATTGGACCAGCCGTTTGGCCGTGATTGAATGACAGACGGACGGATAGACATTATTATTATTATTATTATTATTATTATTATTATTATTATTATTATTATTATTATTATTATTATTATTATTATTATTATTATCTGAAAGTATGTAGGAATTTATGCCTCGTGAAATAATAGCTCAAGAGGCCTTTCCCATTTTGTTATTTGCACGGTTATGAATGTATTAAAAAAACTTGTGTGTGAAATCAGCCATGATGAGAGAGAGAGAGAGAGAGAGAGAGAGAGAGAGAGAAGAGAAACTCGATGCTGCAAGGTCTTTGTAAGTCTTTGAGCTAACAGCAATATTCAGTAAATATGCCTCGCTGTCGAACATCTCGGTTCCAGAGTTCCTTTATTCCTCAAAACCTTTGGAGTGTGCAACAGTCTCCCTACTTTCGATGACGAGCAATTGGAACTCCAGAGGCTCAAGCGAAGATGCAATGCATTAGTACCCTTTTTAATGCATTTGTGTCCGTATCAAATTATTAAGCTATTTTTAATGTGAGATCACTTTTTTTCTGTATATCTCTTTACTTCTCCTTCTTCTTCCTATTGAGTAGCATATCTTTTAGAAGCTTGAATTTTGTATCCTTACTATTGAAAATTACTTTTGACTCGTTCCAAGTTATGCGGTGATCTTCATTTAAACTGTGTGAGACTAGTGCATTATTTTCAGCATGCAAATTATAAGCTCTTTTGTGTTCATTGATTCTGATTGGTAGTCCCCTCCCACTTTCTCCGTAATATTTCTTATCGCAATTCAGACAAGGTATTTCATAAACGCCAATTTCTTTGTTAAAGCTTTGGTTGGAGTTATTATTTTGCATGAGACAGCCTTTGAGTGTATTCTTATAGTTGAACACCAGATTGACCTTTTCTTCACCTTTTTCACTTACTGTTTTTTTCTAATATTTCGTAAGTTGGGATTAAATGGTAAGGTTAGATACTTTTTTTATTCTTTTTTGTATTCATATTGACTTTTTATATAGAAAATCATTTTGGCTTTAGTGAAGGCATTATTTATGAAATTTTCTGGATAGCATAATTTTCCAAAAACCTCTTTTATATGATGAAATTCGCTGTCAATATATTCAGGATCACATATTTTCAAGGCTCTTAGAATGAAAGTTATCATTATATTTTGCTTTACTTCATTATTATGAAAAGAATAGAAGTGGACATAAGCTTCAGCATTAGTCACTTTTCTGTAAACACTAAATTTAAAACTAAATGTAATAGGGTCATGGTATACCAAAACATCCAGAAAGGTGTTTATGAAATACGTTGTCTGGATTGCGATAAGAAATATGACGGAGAAAGTGGGAGGGGACTACCAATCAGAATCAATGAACACAAGAGAGCTTATAATTTGCATGCTGAGAATAGTGCACTAGTCTCACATAGTTTAAATGACGATCACCGCATAAATTGGAACGAGTCAAAAGTAATTTTCAATAGTAAGGATACAGGTATTAGAAGGTTAGTTGAAGGAGCTATTATTGATAGGGATCTCTCTATGGAAGGCAATGAAGCCTTTACGCATGAAGATTTTATTTTAAATTAAATAATTTGCTGTCAGTTTATAAGAGATTATAACAGAGAAAGGTTGCATAGTAATAACACCAATAATCTAGCCACCTCTGATACTGCCTCTGCCTCATCTTCTTTGGTTCAGGTAACAGAGACACATCCCGTGTCCCTTGTTGCGGGCGCCCAAGCTGCTATGGACAACAGATCAAACGATTCAAGAGACGAACCGCCACTTCGAAGATCTAGGCGATTAGCTGATTTGCCGTTGGAGAAAGAGGGGATAATGTGAAGAGCCAACTACATCATCAAACAGGCTATTTGTAAACTAGTCAAAAAATAAAGTTCTTGTATGGTCACTGTTAATGATTGTATTCAGATTGACAAGGAGGACCGTGCAGGTCTTCGAAAGCTTTCTGCTTTGTATTTTAAATAACAAGATCAGACATATTATTGTGGATTTACTTTTCCATTTTATTTTATTAACTCATGAGATTATGGGGTTTCTTTGAATATAATAATAATAATAATAATAATAATAATAATAATAATAATAATAAATAATAATAATAAAATAATAATAATAAATAATAATATAATAAATAATAATAATAATAATAATAATAATAATAATAATAATAGCTAAGATTGCAAGTTCTTTGGAAAGCTAGAGAGAGAGAAGCAGAGCTTTTTTGGTCGGGTCATGTAATGCCACGAAGTGAGAAAAAAAAAGCTATAAAATGTTTAAGACTTAGATGAGTTACTGAAGTAATAACTTAAGATCTCGGAGTTTCTCTAGCTGTAAATGAATTGCAGGATTTCATGACATTGATTTTTCAGATGTTTCTGTGCAATTTCAGTCAGTTTATGACGCTTGATTTTCTGTTCTTTTCTAGATACAGAAGCCAACGGGATGACCAGGTAGTTACCGTGACCTGGGAGCAGAAGAAAACTAAGGGTAAATCAAATTAAGCCGTTAAGAAGCAATTGATTGAGTATTCCTCGGGTTGTTGGGTAAGGAAATTGTTCTTCAAAATTTTCCCTGGGAAAACGAAAGCTGTAAAACTTAGGCAAGTGTTTTTAAGTAGTGAGAGAGAGAGAGAGAGAGAGAGAGAGAGAGAGAGAGAGCAAACCAGCAGATCGCTAGGGACAGAAATTTTACCGGGCGGGCTGTTGTTGAAAGAATGATGGTACTAGTAGCCAAATTAGATTTCACACACCATATATATATATATATATATATATATATATATATATATATTATATACTATAGATATATATATATATATATATATATATATAACTCACACAAAAATCATTGCTAAATTGTTTGAAATACATTTAAACCCTAATCCAACAGACCACATGACGGGTTTTAAATTTATAGTTCAAGCCCGGTGGCAAATGTTTTAACATAAAACGTAGTTTTAACATAAATCCAAGTTTTAAAATAACAATCGGTTTTAATATAAATTCCAGTTTTAACGGAAACTTCAGTTTTGACATAAAACGTTAATTTTAGTATAAACCCCAGTTTTAACATAAACCTCTATTAACGTAAACCCTTGTTTTAATATGAATTCAGTCGTGACGTAAACCCCAGTTTTAAAGTAAACCCCAGCTTCAACATTAACCCGAGTTTTAAAATAAACCACAGTTTTAACATAAATCTCATTCTTAAAATAAACCGTAGTTTAAATAAAACTCCAATTTTAACGTAAGCCGCAGTTTTAACATAAATACCAGTTTTAACATATCCCCCATTTTAACATAAACCCCAGTTTTAACATAGTCAGTTTTAACACAAGCCCCAGTTTTAACATAAACCCAATTCTCATATGAACTTCGTTTCAAACATAAACCTCAGTTTTAAATAAACCTCAGTTTTAACATGAACCTGAATGTTAACATAAACCCCCGTTTTAACATGAATCCAAATTCTAACGTAAACCCCGTTCTAACATAAACCGCAATTCTAACATAAACCCCAATTTTAACATAATCCTCCGTTTTAGTATAAACTTCAGTTTTCTCATTAACCTCAGTTTTAACAGGAACCTCAGTTTTAACATAAACATCAGTTTTAAGATAACCCCAGTTCTAACATAAACCCCAAATTTGACATAAAAGTCAGTTTTAGCAAAGAACCATAGTTTTAACATGAAACTTAGTTTTAACGTGACCCTGAATTTTAACATAAACCCCTTTTTAAACGAAGACCCTAATTTCACCATAAACCCCAATTTTGATATAAATCCCTTTTTAAACATAAAATCTTATTTCAAAATAAACCTCTAGTTCCACTTTGAAACATAAACCCTAATTTTAACATAAACCCCAATTATAACATAAACCCCGATTCTAACATAAATCCCAGTTTTAACATAAAACCCTTTTTAACATACAATTTTATTTTAACATAAACCACTAGCTCCACTTTGAAACATAAACCCTAATTTTAACATTAACCCCAATTTTAACATAAACCCCTTTTTAAACATAGACCCTAAACATAAACCACCAGTTTAAATTTATGCCTCGGTCTCTAGTGCTTCCAATGACAGGCTTTCATCTCGCTGTAAAACATATTCACGAAACATTTTATAATTCGCGAAGCAATTAAAAACCTTCCCATCACTGGCCGAGTTGAAAATATGAAGTTATTAAATAAATAAAAAAAAAGAATACCTGACCTGGAAAACATTAATATAATTAAATTTCAGCTGTAAAAAGCAGCCATTGCAATGATTTTGTGGGAGGAACTTTTCTCGTAGTGTTACTTAGAAGGAAATGATTTTTTCTTTCAGTTAATGAATCTCCACTAATTCAGGGCTGTTTCTTGGCCCATTATGAATAAGAATCTCACGAGATTCTTGTTATTGGGGGTTTTGACAGCCAGGTGATATTCTGTAGAATGTGGAAGATTGGTTTCGTCTAGGTAGAAATGAAAGTTTGACGGAATTTAAAGTAGCATGCTTAATAATATGCATGTATATATACACCTGTGGACGGCTCTCTTGGTATAAATACCACCTTTTCTGTAACTTTTCTCATTCATCTACCTGAAGAGAGAGACAGCACTCTCTGAAATATAATATTTTCTCTGTATATTTTGGCGTTTTTATGAGCACCTTCTATTAGATGGAATTCTGTTGTGGAAGAACATTTTTACCACAAACACACAAACACACACACACACACACACACACACACACACACACATATATATATATATATATATATATATATATATATATATATATATATATATATATATATATGCTTTTTACTTACTACATTTATCGGGATAGAAAAATACTAATAGATTTAATCCGTCTACCTATTACTGATACATTGTAACTTAACGGGGATAAGACAAGATTAAATCAATTTAATCTGTCTGTAAGTGATGCCCTGTCACTTAAATGGGACGTCATACCACCATATTCTTCGGAAGCTTGAATATCAAGTCGGTGAATAATAATAATAATAATAATAATAAAAATAATAATAAAAATGTGGCGCCGTGGAGGAGTGGGTTAGGTCGTCAATAGACTTAAGTCAAGTTAAGCAACATTGGGGCTGGTCAGTCGTTGGATGGGTGACCGCTCTCCTCGGCGTTGATTCCTTGGGAAAGGATGCTTTACCATAATTTCCTCAGTCTACTCAGCTGTAAATGAGTACCTATCCCTGATGGGGTAGGGTCCAGCTATGGGTTAAATAGCAAAACTCAGCAATGATGGAAAGAAATGATGGAATAAACGACAACGACGTAAATGGAACCTCTGGCAACAGAGGAGCTTCGTCCGGCAACCAGGTATTCAACCCAATTGTAGGGGAAGACGGTCAGGTACTTGGAGGTCGTCATCCAGCAACTGATCACCACAAACGACAGTAATGAACAGCCTGAGATTGGATTGGAGCTACAGAGGCAAAAAGGAAGAAATGGACAAGAGAAGAAAATAAGGAAATATGGAGATGCTACATCAGAAGCAAACCCGACGGAGAGAGGATCTATAGAAGAAGATTGGTCAAACATCTGGATGAGATGAATACACCCCCCCCAAACGAGCAGAGGCTGGCAGACCAAGTAAGGAACATAAAGAAAAAAGAACTGGCTCTCCCCAACAGAAAGAGAAGAACTGGAAAGGGAAATGTCACACGACAACGAATTACACGAAGACGAACTGAGAGACGATGCCACAGAAGACGACAGGGAGGATGAGGTATCAAACAACGACACACGAAGAAACACCGACGAAGTAACAGAGAGGACGGAATGGTAGAAAAGATTAGACAATGGAGGATGGAGCCAGATACAGAGAGAACAAAGATCCCCTCCATGAAAGCCTACAAACACCAAGAAATTAAGGGAGAAAACAAGTGAGGTCAATGAAATAATGGGGCCTAATACACACCACCAGTATCACAGAAACAAATAACTTGACATATGCAGGAGCAAGATTAGTAGCAGAACTGATGGGGATTCGACACCAACACCACCGTCACAACCAACCCAACAGAAACCAAAACAGCAACCTCCTTGGAAAAGGCGCCTGGAAAAGCAAATCATGGTGATGAGATCTGACTTGAGTAAACTGAAAGAGATGGCAGAAAAAAGGCTAAGAAGCAAGAAAACAAGGGAGGAACTCAACGAGAAATACAAAGTACAAGAGAGGGGACTAAACAACACAATAGAAGATGTAAAACAGAGGCTTAAGGCCAAAGCACACAAGATCCAACGGTACATGAACAGGAATAAGGGATACCAACAGAACAAACTATTCGGAACCAACCAGAAAGACTATACAGCCAACTAAGAGGGGAAGACAACCACCCAGAAATTCCTGAAGCCGAATCAAGTAAGAGACTCTGGGAAAACATATGGAGCAATCCGGTATCACACAACAAACATGCAACATGGCTCCAGGAAGTCAAGGAAGAAGAAACAGGGAGAATCAAAACAAAGATTCACAGGACATCACGACAGACACAGTCCAGACACCAACTAAAGAAAATGCCAAACTGGAAAGCCCCAGGTCCCGATGAAGTCCATGGATACTGGCTCAAAAACTTCAACGGCCCTACACCCACGAATAGCAGAACAACTCCAGCATTGTATCTCAAATCACCAAGCACCCAAATGGATGACCACAGGAAGAACATCCTTAGTACAAAAAGACAAGAGTAAGGGAAAATATAGCCAGTAACTACAGGCCTATCACCTGCCTACCAATAATGTGGAAGTTACTAACAGGTATCATCAGTGAAAGGCTATACAACTACCTAGAGGAGACAAACACCATACCACACCAACAGAAAGGCTGCAGAAGGAAGTGTAGGGGTACAAAAGACCAGCTCCTGATAGAGACAAAATGGTAATGAAGAACAGTAGGAGAAGGAAAACCAACCTAAGCATGGCATGGATAGATATAAGAAAAGCCTTGACATGATACCACACACATGGCTAATAGAATGCCTGAAAATATATGGGGCAGAGGAAATACCATCAGCTTCCTCAAAAATACAATGCGCAACTGGAATACAATACTTACAAGCTCTGGAAAAAGACTAGCAGAGGTTAATATCAGGAGAGGGATCTTCCAGGGCGACTCACTGTCCCCACTACTCTTCGTAGTAGCCATGATTCCCATGACAAAAGTACTACAGAAGATGGATGCCGGGTACCAACTCAAGAAAAGAGGCAACAAAATCAACCAGCTGATGTTCATGGACGACATCAAGCTGTATGGTAAGAGCATCAAGAAATAGATACCCTAATCCAGACTGTAAGGATGTATCTGGAGACATCAGGATGGAGTTTGGAATAGAAAAATGCGCCTTAGTCAACATACAAAAAGGCAAAGTAACGAGAACTGAAGGGATAAAGCTACCAGATGGGAGCAACATCAAACACATAGATGAGACAGGATACAAATACCTGGGATAATGGAAGGAGGAGATATAAAACACCAAGAGATGAAGGACACGATCAGGAAAAGAATATATGCAGAGACTCAAGGCGATACTCAAGTCAAAACTCAACGCCAGAAATATGATAAAAGCCATAAACACATGGGCAGTGCCAACCAGTAATCAGATACAGAGCAGGAATAGTGGAATGGACGAAGGCAGAACTCCGCAGCATAGATCAGAAAACCAGGAAACAAATGACAATACACAAAGCACTACACCCAAGAGCAAATACGGACAGACTATACATAACACGAAAGGAAGGAGGAGAGGTAGGACCTACTAAGTATAGAGGACTGCGTCAACATCGAAAACAGAGCACTGGGCAATATCTGAAAACCAGTGAAGACGAGTGGCTAAAGAGTGCATGGGAAGAAGGACTAATAAAAGTAGACGAAGACCCAGAAATATACAGAGACGAGACAGAAAGACAGAGGAGGACTGGCACAACAAACCAATGCACGGACAATACATGAGACAGACTAAAGAACTAGCCAGCGATGACAATTGGCAATGGCTACAGAGGGGAGAGCTAAAGAAGGAAACTGAAGGAATGATAACAGCGGCACAAGATCAGGCCCTAAGAACCAGATATGTTCAAAGTATGATAGACGGAAATAACATCTCTCCCATATGTAGGAAGTGCAATACGAAAAATGAAACCATAAACCACATAGCAAGTGAATGCCCGGCACTTGCACAGAACCAGTACAAAAAGAGGCATGATTCAGTGGCAAAAGCCCTCCACTGGAGCCTGTGCAAGAAACATCAGCTACCTTGCAGTAATAAGTGGTACGAGCACCAACCTGAGGGAGTGATAGAAAACGATCAGGCAAAGATCGTCTGGGACTATGGTATCAGAACAGATAGGGTGATACGTGCAAAACAGACCAGACGTGACGTTGATTGACAAAGTCAAGAAGAAAGTATCACTCATTGATGTCGGAATACCATGGGACACCAGAGTTTGAAGAGAAAGAGAGGGAAAAAAATGGATAAGTATCAAGATCTGAAAATAGAAATAAGAAGGATATGGGATATGCCAGTGGAAATCGTACCCATAATCATAGGAGCACTAGGCACGATCCCAAGATCCCTGAAAAGGAATCTAGAAAAAAACTAGAGGCTGAAGTAGCTCCGGGCCTCATGCAGAGAGTGTGATCCTAGAAACGGCACACATAGTAAGAAAAGTGATGGACTCCTAAGGAGGCAGGATGCAACCCGGAACCCCACACTATAAATACCACCCAGTCGAATTGGTAGGACTGTGATAGAGCAAAAAAAAAAAAAAAAAAAAATAAATGATAATAATAATAATAATAATAATAATAATAATAATTAAATCAATTTAATCTGTCTGTAAGTGATGCCCTGTCACTTAAATGGGACGTCATACCACCATATTCTTCGGAAGCTTGAATATCAAGTCGGTGAATAATAATAATAATAATAATAATAATAATAATAATAATAATAATAATAATAATAATAATAATAATAATAATAATATCTAAAAAACAAAATAGCAGGTTCACCTTCTAAAATAATAATAATAATAATAATAATAATAATAATAATAATAATAATAATAATAATAATAATAATAATAATAATAATAATAATAATAAGTGGAAATATTACCATCTGTGCTTCTTAAATGAAGCATGGCTAACGACGAGATCATTAATTGTGGAGTGGTCGTGTCTCTCTCTCTCTCTCTCTCTCTCTCTCTCTCTCTCTCCTCCTCCTCCTCCTCCCCTCCTCCTCTTCCTCCTCCTCCTCCTTATTCAGGTTGACGTGACATAATTATTTCAAAACGTGAAGAGAGCAGAGAACTTTGTGTTTAGAGATTAAACCGTGTTAAATAAGCAAGGAAATGTCAAACGTACCTACGTAATACGCAAAGCGAACAAACCAAAACAATAAACAAAATAATAATAGAACGATCCCACAAGTAAACCACCAGCGACGAAATCGCCAAAAAAAGAAGCCCCTTCAAGAAAAAAAAATAAAAAGGGCAAAAGCGAAGAAACAATCTGGAGAAATGACAAATCAGATTCATAAGAGGAAATCTTGAAGAGTCGACGGAGGGCTGCTGATTCCACATACACACACACACACACACACACACACACACACACACACACATACACACACGAGAGCTGTCAGAGCAGCAGCAGCAAGACTCGTGTCAACAGAAGCCTTTCCCAGTCTGCATTATCCAGGGTTTGTTTTGCAATCATCTGATTGCTCTTCCCTTTTTGGGGTTTCTTGTAAGTGAGTTATACTTTGCCTTTCTCGCTGCACACACACACACACACACACACAGAGAGAGAGAGAGAGAGAGAGAGAGAGAGAGAGAGAGAGAGAGATTTCACGGCGTTTGATTAAAAGCTCTGGTGATAATGTACGCTCTCTGGAGGGGAATTGGCGGTATTCTTACGCAACTTGGAATATATTTTATTTTTATGGATTTATGTATGTGTCCTTGCGTGTGTTTATGGATGTTTAAGACCTTTCTTTACCAAATATTCATTAAAAATGTGCACATTTCTACTTTTGTATCTAAAATGATAAGTATTATTTCTGGAGACAATTTGACGATATTCTTACGAAACTGGAATCATATTTTGTTTTCGTGACTATCTGTGTGTACTTATGAACGTCTTAGAAAACTCTTTTAAAATTGTATTGCAAAATATTCATAATCCTGCATTTTCATCCAAGCCTTTGTAGTGACAAGATTATGTATTCTTTTCCGAAGGATGTATGGTTGTCAGGTGTTTATGAACATATTAGCAATTTCTCTAAAATTATTCAAATTCTTAAAATTGGATCTAATGTTTTGTAGTGACCAGCATATGCAAAAATATGTGCAGAATTCCAGAAGTTAAGAAGGCGCTTTGGTTATCACTATTACATACGTATCTGGTAAACAACAAGCAGCAGAGTGTATATATATTCAATTAATTTTTAGTTTACTCTGCCCCTTTCAGTTTAAAAGTGTTTATATCAGAACTTAATTTAAAAATATATAATTGTCAGCTTTTTTTTTATCTTTTTGGTTTAAAATAAAACCATTTATTATCCTAACTGGCAAAGCAGCCGGGACTTCTTAAGTCTTAGATTGCGTAAACTCTCATTGCTGTATGGAAGAGAAAATGAAGGAATAATAATAATAATAATAATAATAATAATAATAATAATAATAATAATAATAATAATAATAATAATAATAATAATAATAATAATAATAAAGACCAAAAAAATATGAGCGAATCGAACAAGTATTTGTTGATAAAGTTCCAGTGATAGAAGCCAGACAAGTAACAGTTCCAGTGACAGAAGACACAGAAGTAACAGTTGCGTGTGCGTGCGTTTAATTGTCTGCGAGTGTGTATGAGTGCCTGTGAAGTGAATATGGGTGTGTGTGTGTGTGTGTAGCACTTTCCCTTCACTTCCCTCCCTTTGAAACCGAAATTTACAGATCGTTTCGCCCTCTCGTTCCTCCGTTTTCAATTACCTTCTGACAAACGACTTGGAGAAAACCCATTCGAATGATCCCAACTTAGGACCCCGGGCATTGAAATAACCCACCTACCCCCTAACCCCACCCCCCTTTGTCTCATGAGGGCAGGGGGGTGAGCAATGACCCCCAAGGGAACACGCAACCTGGCATGCTCGGACGCAACTTCGGCAAATGAACAAAGGAAGCTTTACGATGCGCAAATTATACTCGGTCAGTTGAAACGCCCGGATTCATGATCTCGACAATTGCGGTGCTAGATCATCGTC
>NC_061087.1:106824004-106826504 GCF_015104395.2 Macrobrachium nipponense | reverse complement strand
CAAATTAAACTATTCAATTTGTTTATAAAATCAACATTGTTTTTAACATTCGTGGTTAGAAATATTTCCTACCAAAGGAGTAAGAATTTTTACAAGCCATTTAGATAAATTATATGTAACTGAGGGCCCACTGAAACTAAATGATTGGTCTGATAGGGTTATTGATTTTATGTGTCTTGACTAAACCATACATGTAAGGTAAGGAGGCGCATTGCGGTGTAAACTGTTTAATTAAATGGTCCAAGCCCTTCAAAATGGATTTAATTTGTTTATTAAAATGGGAGTTAACTGTCTGTGTAGGGTCAGACCTCAGTTTCGTATAAGTATCAGTGTCATTTAGCAATGTCATTATTTTACTTATATAGTCACTTTTATTCATATTACCACTGCATTAGATTTATCTGCTTTTGTCACCTTCACTGTTTCGTCTTCTTTAATTTTCTTAAAAGCCTGGAGAAATCTCACGGGTACATTAGGGGGAGAAGGTTTACTCATAGCACCATACACAATACCTTTCAAATATTGATATCATCAGGGCATAGGTTTTGATTCAATTTTTCTAAATAGCAAAAGGATTTTGAGATGTCGACACAGTCCAGGTTACCATTAAATACACCAAAGCTTAACCCATATCCCAAAGCCGCTGTCGTAGCACTATCCACTGGTTTGTCAGATAAATAATCATGAAGTCCACGTTGGCAATGCTTAGTCCAGTCGCTTTCAGCAATAAGATTTTTCAGCTTGACTTGGAGCTTCCGTTCAAGACGGTTGCAGCACTTTCTCAATTTTCCGTAGCAATAATCCAGCATCCGATTCTTCCAATCGACAGGAACCGTCTGATTAAAGCTATACCGTCTGCTTCTAAGTGTACGGAACGCAATATTTGTAAAGGCATTGTATATGATGCTATGAGTGAACCTTCTCCCCCTAATGTACCCGTGAGATTTCTCCAGGCTTTTAAGAAAATTAAAGAAGACGAAACAGTGAAGGTGACAAAAGCAGATAAATCTAATGTAGTGGTAATAATGAATAAAAGTGACCATATAAGTAAAATAATGACATTGCTAAATGACACTGATACTTATACGAAACTGAGGTCTGACCCTACACAGACAGTTAACTCCCATTTTAATAAACAAATTATATTCATTTTGAAGAGCTTGGACCATTTAATTAAACAGTTTACACCGCAATGTGCCTCCCTACCTTACATGTATGGTTTAGTCAAGACACATAAAATCAATATCCATATCAGACCAATCATTAGTTCAGTGGGCTCAGTTACGTATAATTTATCTAAATGGCTTGTAAAAATTCTTACTCCTTTGGTAGGAAATATTTCTAACACGAATATTAAAAACAATGTTGATTTTATAAACAAATTGAATAGTTTAAATTTGAATTATGATTTTAATATGGTTAGTTTTGATGTTGTCTCTTTATTTACAAAAGATCCTGTAGATGACTTACTTGAATATTTGGAAGAGGAATTAGAGCGTCATGACATTCCCTTAAGTGTAGCAAATCTCATTAGTCTCATAAGGTTATGTATCAGAGATAGTAAATTTTGTTTCAATGGGGAATTTTTTGTACAAAAGTTTGCCATGGCTATGGGTAATCCCTTATCTCCTGTCCTTAGCAATATTTACATGGAATTTTTTAAGACAAAACTCTTACCAAGAATTTTGCCCCAAAAAGTTATTTGGTTTAGGTACGTGGATGATATCTTCTGCATTTGGCCAGTTCACAAAAACCTCCAGGAATTCCTTAATAATCTCAATAATTTAGTCCCTTCTATAAAATTTACTGTAGAGGAAGAAAGAAATTGTAATTTGAATTTTCTTGATGTAACTGCCATAGAAATGATAGAAATTTCAACCTTTCAGTCTTTCGAAAATCAACTAATATTGCCTCTTTTGTTCATTACTACTCCAATCACCATCAAAATGTTAAATTCTGTTTTTTTCTGGGATGTTCCTAAGGGCTTTACGTGTCTGTAGCCCGCAGTTATTGACGCTGAAATTAAAACTATTTATGATTATTGCATTGAAACTTAAATACCCAAGGACTTTGTAGATGTGGCATGGAAAAGAGCTAGAAAAACCTTTTATTCAACTAATGACAAACTTGAATTTAGTAAGCATAACATTCTAAAATTACCTTATGATGAAAGGTTTTTAGATATTCCTAGAATTTTAAAGCTTTTTAACATAAATGTTGTTTTCAGTAATATTAATGTCAAGAGTTTAGTAATCAAAAATTCTCCTAAAGATCTTCCAGGCTGCATATATGAAATTACCTTGTCAAAAAAGTGTTGATAAAGTCTATTACGGGACAGACCGGTGAAAAGTCTCTTTCACAGCGTCTCAAGCAAACAAATTCAATACTTCTGTGAGAACTGGGCAAATATCGAATGCAATTATTTGTAATCATATGAGAGATTTAGACCCATCCTATGTGAACGTGGAAGTCAATGGCAAGAGCCTTAGTCCCATGTAAT